>NC_143577.1:233289366-233597015 GCF_048544385.1 Mastigoproctus giganteus
GCAAAAAAGGAGATAAAATACTCAATGTGTTACTTTATATTTGAGTTATGATTTACAAATAAGTTATCCCTAACTTATTTACAAATTGCTGTGAAAATAGCTAATTATTTAAAAAATTGATACCATTCAGAATTTTCTACTGCAAAAGCTCAACAGAGGAAAGCTGGCATGAAATGATTTAGTTACTAGAGTAATCTCTTAGTTATCATATATTTTATATTATTTATCTCTTATTTATCATCTTCTTCTTCTTCTTTCAGTCACATAGCTCCCTGAGGAGCTGTTGTGGCCACCAACAAATTCCTCCAACTGCATCGATCATGTGCTCTATGAGCGGCATCGCAAAGTGTAATGCCCAGAAGTTCACTGGTCCCATCTTTCCACCTAGTTGCAGGTCTTCCTCTGCACCTCTTCCCCTCGATTTTTCCTTCCATTATATTCTTCAACAGAAAGTTATACTATTTTATATTATTTATCTCTTATTTATCATACTATTTTATATTATTTTTCTCTTATTTATCACATTGTCAATTCCCAAACACTTATTTCCTACATGATTACTACTCCATTTTTGGCCCACTTCTGTCCTTCATTCAAAACACCACATATAACAGAAAAACTTATCCTTCATCCTGGGAAAATGAGTTCAGTTAAAACCATATCAGCAGGAATACCCAAGGAATTCACTATCTGCTCTGCTTTTCTCTTCTTTAATCCTCCCCACTACTTCAAAATAACCATCCCAAAACTGTTTATGCATATGATTTGAATGATATGGTCTCATTCTGTGAAAGTAGACAGATAATCTATGCTTAGATACTATCTGCAACTTCCATCTTTCTTTCATCCTCGCTCTAAATTTTAACAAGTCCAATCATTTCTCTAACTACAAAATCTGTTCCGCTTCAGTTTTCTCTGGCCATTTGCAACACTCAAATTTAAAATGTTCTAGTACATAACAAGCAGGGTATATATGTGAATTCTAAACTAGTTTTCAAAACTCACCATCAAAAGTCTAAGATTAAATACTTTGAGTGTGCTGGGAGCCTTAAACTCTTATTCATATTTTCAATCAAGCCACAATAGTGAAGTATACAAAAACTCACTTGCATCCAGTCGTGCCTTATAGTTCAGTCATTTGGTCTGCTGCTAAAAAATCCAATTTTCTCTTCTCATATCTTCTGAATTTCACATTTTAAAATGGGATAACATTAAAGCTAGAAACTAGTATAGCTCAGATTATATTATAGAGCTCTGTATTATATTCCTATTTTCAAATCAATTGTTCTTGGACCTTTGCAAAAATGTACAATTTAATTCTTCTGTTTCCATCCATTTGGGATAAAATTGGCATCAGTGTCCTCAAAAAATACTAGATCCAGATGCTCTTTATATGCATTACAAAACAGAACCAAAACTGTTTAGATTTTTTTCCTACCCAACACTGAAGCTTATAAACAATTATGAAATCAATGTGCACTCGTTTGTAATAGATAAAGTACATCACTGTAGTGTTGCTGCCAAAATTCTCCAGTAATAACCTGTCCAAGCACAACTACACATTATTTTCTATGTTCATTTTGTACTCTTCCATTAGTTGTACAAGTGTATGTAATCTCCAGCTTAAAATTTTGTTATGTATGTAAGTTTGGAATATTTGTACCTTGGTGTTATTTATTTTTGCAATATTAATTCTGTGATATGCCCATGTGCAGTCAAGGCCAAGTCACTTATTTCAAAAAGTGTTATTTCTTGTTAATTAGTGCCTAATAAACTGATATTTATTTATTATTCCTTCAAAGACCAAAAATATGCCCCTTTTGGGAAAATTTTGATATTTGGGAATAGAAAAGAAGCCAAGTGAAGCAAAATCAGGACAGCTGGAATCATGTGAAAGATTCAACTTAACTTTTACCACCATCTTTGGACAGCCCTGCATTTCAAGATTGATGGTTAATATTTGATGAACACTCACTTTATTCATTCCCAACTGTTCTTCTACAATTGGTATGAACAGATTCATGCACATTTTCAATGTCATTGGATTGCTGGACAAGAATCATCATGAACATTTTCTCTTCTTCAGAAAATTATTTGTGTCACTTAAAACCTCATACCGCTGACAATGCAAACACCCCATAAACTTCTTGTAATAATTCATAACTTTCTTTGAGAGTTTTCTCAACTTAACCAGAAATTTCAGGTTTACATGTTCTACACATTTTTTAAACATTTTCACATTTTGAAGCAAAATTCCCTTTAATTTAATTTAACATTATGAGAGACAATAAATGCACAACTTACAAAAGCCATAATGATAGGTAAAAAAAATTAACATAATACAACATGCACTGACAGCTTTGGCAATGACAATAGCATCTTAGTCTGATCATGCCTGAAACTCTAGTCACACCTCATAGTATGGTATTAATTAAATTAGATTAAGTTCATACTAAATGACACAGCAAAAGATCAAATTTCACTAAACTGCTATTAAAATAATCAGGCAATTTGAATGATTTAAACTAGCAATGTTGAAGAAACTCACAAAAGGATCACTGCAAACCTTAAACAAATTAATACCTTGCAGGCTTTTCTGTATACTTCTTTAAAACTGCATTCACCTGAAGCAATTGTGGTATCTCAGGAACAAAGTAAAGATCGTGAAAAAATTCCTGCAGCTTTGACCTGCAAGATAACATGAATAACTGGAAAAGCAGACATTTATTTTACACATTTCTGTCAATCAATAAGCAAACTTGTATTCTGATCACTAAAAAAAAACATTTAGAAACATTTTCATTTCATATTCCAATACTAAACCAGTCTGCCTTTCCTTTTATGTATTCCCTTTCTTTTTATTTAAGTATGAGAATTTATTTTTGTTTTCTTTTCATTAGATAATCATGTTTCTCTATAAAATACCTATTTAAATCAAGTTTTAAATACTGTAGGAAGTTTGGTATAAAATGGTTGAAATATCATCAACGCCTGAGTGACTACTTACTTAAGATTTTCAAAAAAGTTATTTTCTGTTGTAATTTATGGTCACAAAAACTTTAAAAAGTTATTTCATGACATCAAAAACATGAAATCATATTATCATGTCTCCCATGAAAAATTGAGCTTTGTGATAATTTTATTTGCAACTGTATAAAACATGAAGAGTTCCACAAGTTACTCTCATACTACCATTGACAAAATCCATTGCATGCTGTTGTTGTTGTTATTTGGTTTTTTTAGGAGCATTAGCAACTAAGGCCATATAGCTCCAGGGATATGCTGTGGTCATTCCCTGACCTTTCCGCATCCTCCGTATTTGGTAGTCACGGGCTCGAACCCCGGTCTAATCAAGAAGCGTGTGCTACACACTGCTGCTCCTGACCACCTGGCTACGGAGGCGCCTGCATTGCATGCATATGCAATGTCTATGTACATGTATAATTTGATGTGGTTTTAGTTTCTGTTTTGATTTCCCTCACTCCATGATGCTGTGTGCTGAAAATGATGTAGTCAGGAAATCAATTTTTTTTTTTTTTTCTGCTATTACTAAAAAGATCATTTGTTCTTATAAGTCAGTACAATGTGAGAATAAAGAACATAATATTATGAAATGCACTGTTTTAAACTATTTCATGCCTTTTTATCCAAAAATATAAATGTGAAAAATGTGTCTGTTTAAGACTTTTTTCACATATCCTCTAAAGGGTTAAATACATTTTTAAATGTATATACATTTATACATTTTTAAATGTATAAATGCATTACAGAATCTTTCAATGAGTTTTATTTGACTGAAAAGAGGTACAATGAGAAACTTTAATTTGTGGCCATAAGTTATCTTAGGTTATTATGGTTAAAAAGGAAACAATGATAATAATAATTTAGTTTTACAATGCTCAGAATAGAAATAATAATAATAAAAATGCCATTCTATAGGCTTTTAACTTTTCCTTTAAATATACTTCTACATACTTACTAAAATGCATATTTCGATATATGTTTGTACAAAAGATGCATGCTACTCTCCTAACAGGTTAATTTTTATTTTAAAATAATATCACACAATACTTTTCTTCAATAAATATTAGAAAAAAAAAAAAAAATTCCAAGCAAAATATCAATTTGTGCTAATATTATAAGCTTCTAAATGTTTTGATGAAAAATTATCTGCATATTTTTCTCATCTCATGTAAAACAGGAAAAATTTATTGAAAAAAAGGTAGAGAAATACAGCTGATAAGATACAAAATTAATAAATGAAAAGAACACAAAGTATTTAATATTCTACTTACTGACTATCCACAATCAAAAAGTGGAGGATTTCGGCTACACCTTCACAGTCTAACTGGAGAAGAGGAAGTAAGGTTGCCATAACCTGATTTAGCATCAGTCCCAAAGAAGTTAGTTCAACACTGTTTGAAGCAAAAACAGACAAAAAATAAAACATTTTTCACCATGGTAAATAAAAACAAATTAACAAGCATTTTGTGAACTTAGAGAATAAATAATGTTTCAAAACTTTTCCAATTTCTCAATCACATGCACATTGCATTAATTAAGTCAGTAATAGGGTATTTTTTTAAGAGTGTACCAAGTTATGTTTCTAATTATCAAAAATAGCTTCGCTTGATACATTTAAGTGTTTAAAATTTTCAATAAGCTCTTTCACATTTATGATACCAAGACCTCACCATACCCTGAGGTTACAATATATCGATAACAGGATGCATCCATTTTTAGAACAAACAAAATTAAAAAAAAGATACAAGGCATTGATCTTAAAAGCTTCAAGCTGTTAAGTCTGGTACAACGGTACAGAATATGACATCCTTAACATGTCCTTCCTCACAAGAAGAAATCAAGTGGGGGTGATGACTAGGATATGAGCAATCACTTCTGATCCAGTGGCCTGGAAAATTTTCAATGAGGAGGGAATGGACAGGTGAAGGAGCTCCATCTTGTTGAAACAGTTCAGTTGATTATTGATATTCAAGCTGAAGAATCGCATAAAGTTCTAAAAGATACTGATACATTGCCACATTAACTGACTTCTCAGTAAAGAAAAAGAGTCCACTTAAGTGGTTTCAGAGGCAGCAGCAACACAATGAAGAAGTGGTATAGAATCATAACCACAGAACATATGATTTTTGTAAATTTTTCTTAAAGAATAAGATATAATTTTTTTATAATGCAGGAAGAAATACTTATACATATGTTCTTAACAACATGCAATCCAAGGGTCAATTTCACAAATCCTAATTTAATACAGTGAACAACAAAAATAAAATAATATTTTTTTAGATGGTTTGCCAGATTTGTCCATTTTCCTAAACACAGCTGGAAAATGGGTGATGCTAGATATGTACCATAAAATGGAACTGATGAATAGTTCTATAGAGAATGTTTTGACTTGAAGAAAGCCAAAATATTCCCTGTAGAACCATTTTTATTATGAGTCAAACAGAAACAGCAATCACTTACACATTCCTTTCTCTCAATCTCCATACCACTGAAACGGAGATAGAGAGTGCTATAATTGACAGCTCAAGAAAATGGCTATTCATCAATACCATTCTATGCTACATATCTGGCACCACCCATTTTCCAGCTGTGTTTAGGAAAATGGGCGAATCTGGCAAACCATCTAAAAATCAGAAAATTTAGCTCAGCATTCTATGGCCATTTGCAAAAGCAGCAGCATATCAAAGCTGATTATGCAAGGTGCAATCACCTCAGTGGCATAAAATTGTCTTAATTCACTGTGTAATTTGTTAGGCCATAAAATTGTCAATTGTTTATTCATAAACAAAATTAGCATTTCATTGATAACAAAGGCACCTCTGTAGCCAGGTGGGCAGGAGCAGCAGTGCATAGCACACGCTTCTTGATTAGACCAGGGTTCAAGCCCGTGACCACCAAATACGGAGGATGCAGAAAGGTCAGGGAATGACCACCGCATATCCCCGGAGCAATATGGCCTTAGTTGCTAGTGCTCCTAAAACCCAAATAACAACAACATTGATAACAAATGATAGATTGCCCAGTTTGAGTTTCACAATTCATATATGAAGCATCAGATTGATGATGACTAGACTGCTAACAATTTTATAAACACATTTACTGTTCAGTGAATCTTTTTAAAAAATTTTTGATTGTTCTTTGTGGACAAGATCAGCACAGCTATTTTTCATCCATTTTTAACTGTCCATGTACTGCCTAAAACAAAGTTAAGTAGCTTCAAGGACTGTAACTTCCAAAAGATATACACAAGCCATTATGTATTGTGGAAATGGTTGTAAGTCAAAAGATATTCAACATTAGGACTCTGACAAAATTATTGCATGAAACTTTAAGCTTCTGGAGCAACTGATCCACACTTTTTTTTAATGGCTGATAATGAATGACCTCAGACAACTCTCCTATGGAATTAATACCTCTAGAGGGAGAGTATAACGGCCAGTTCCCAATCTAACAGGGCATATGTGGGATGTTTCTTAGGAGGGCTAGCTATCCCAGGTACACACTAAAAAATTATTTCCCTTTCCAAACTATAACATACACAGTATAGCATATTTTGAAGAGCAAATATTGTTACTTTTATTGTACTGTACAATATTTACTGTACATCTCCACACACTGTATATTACCTTTCTCTTGAAAAAAAGGATTCACTTGAACAGTAAGTTGCAGTACAGAAACAAAATATTTTCTAAACTTTTTTTATTACTACAATATGACCATTCAAAAATCCAGAAAATTCCAAGATCTGGCAAGTTATTTTATTTTATTTTTTTTATTTTGGGTTTTTTTTTTTTTTTTTTAGGAGCATTAGCAACTAAGGCCATATTGCTCCGGTGATACGCGGTGGTCATTCCCTGACCTTTCCGCATCCTCCGTATTTGGTGGGCATGGGCTCGAACCCCGGTCTAATCAAGAAGCGTGTGCTACACACTGCTGCTCCTGCTTACCTGGCTATGGAGGCGCCTGATCTGGCAAGAATCAAATCCCAATATTGTCAGATTTGGGAGTTGTGACTATACACAGATTTTCATCTGCAAAGAGTTCCATCCACATATTTCATCTGCAAAGAGTTCCATCCACATATTTCATCTGCAAAGAGTTCCATCCACATATTTCACCTGCAAAGAGTTCCATCCACATATTTCACCTGCAAAGAGTTCCATCCACATATTTCATTCTATCAACATATACACAAATTTCAGGTTAAGTTACTACTCTAAAAAGCAGATTTAGATTCAATGAATGATTAAATATTTGACCTTCAATGGGTAAGTAAGGTGCCATAAATAGCAAGGTTTAAGTGTGATGTAATTGCTTGCCAATTTTAGTCTCGGATGGATATTAATGGCTTTTACCTTCACATGTTTTTGAATTTAAAATCCAAAATCACTGTCACTTCAGCAAAATACCTTAAATTTTATCACTGAAAATGAAGTACATCCATATTGCTTAATCAGATCATGTAATATGGACATTATAATGCATATATCTCCCGAGTCCCCATCACAATCTTCAAAGAAACAGATACCTAAATTGTTTTCTCAAACTGGATGTGTTTTTTTCCATGTTTTGTCAAAATACATTCTCTCTTTCTTCTTATTTTGAATGTTAAAATGTACAACAAATGTGAGCCAACCGTAAATACCAATACCTGCTAATTTTCACAAATTATCCTAACAGAAAAAGCTCTATGTAAAATAATATATCTATAGGATCATTTCTATAAAATAAAAAAAAAATTTATTTTTATTTTATTACACAACCAAACAGAAAGATATACTCTTATGTCTATCGAACTGCTTATTCACAGGCCAGTTTTCGTGTTATGCAGGATGAAAATCCTGGGGTATCATGGGAGGACCCTATACCTTCACCAAACTAGCTACAGTTCTGAAGAAAAATGTCTTTATTTTAAGAAATCTACACTGCCCCCCCCCCTCTCAGTCATCAATAGAATCCGAATGTAGACTTTTCCAAATGAATGGAAAGGGCGAGTGACCAGAAAGATTTATGTTTGCACATCCCAGTCTGTAATCTGTAATTCTATTACTGAAATTCCTTTAAACAGATGAAGTAATATAAGTTACACATAGATTACATGATAAATTACACTATTATTACATGAGGATGGCTCAAATTTAACCTAAACATTCAGTAATTTCCTTCTTTCACATAGAAACCATCTAGAAATTCCCTTCTTTCACAAAGAAAAGCTGACAGTAAATGGATGTTTCGAATAATTTCTATAAGCTGACAACACAACCAATCCTACACTTCAGTTTTCACTTCATGTTTTTTGAGCTGCTCCATTAGAGACCTAAAAAGGGTGTGCCCACACACATTTACACCAAACTAGTATGCATAAGAACAACTTTTGACTATAGAGAAAATATGGCATTACCTGCAAGGTCATCTCATGATGCTGTGTTAATCACAGCCACTGTAAGAAGACACAAACTATCCTGTAAAAAATGTACTCCTCTCCCCAGCCAGCTCATAACAATTTCTCCGTACAACTCTGGAACAATTCCTCAGGATCATCTACAATACTAAATGGCACTGATGGTATGCCTTGCCACTGAGAAATTAACTTAATAATGCACACCCCACATTCTAAAAGTCCAGTTTATCTGGATAAAACCTGAACATCCTCATATATATTAACAATACAGTAGTTAATACATGTACATATCAGCTTGATGGACACAATTAATTGTCTGATTTCCAATACCACCATGATAAATTTTCTAAAGACTTTTTTGCAGATACTTAGCATGCACTTTGCAGTCCAAAATATATATGTATAAGATTGAATCAATAATACGCTAGCATCAAGTACATCCAGCCAAAACATATTTGGAAGATCTCAAAGGTAAGCTGGGAAATCAACTGCTGTAAAGGAAAAAAAAAAAAGATTCATTTACTGCATGATTATTCACTTACTTGTGTACAAAAGTGTTCCAAGCCTTACAGCATATCTGAGGAAATCCATTATCTGTAAATCGAAGAGCTATGCGTAATGTTGCCATTAGTTTCATACGAACAGTTGTAACATGCCGCTGACCCATCAACTTCATAACAGATACAAGACTTTCAAGTGCCTATTTTAAATAATTAGTAAAATATATCAATAGTCACAAAAATAACAAAAAATTAAAGCAAAATCATTCTTCAAAAATGATTTAAGTTTACTTTTATTTATTGTTTTACAAATTTATTATTTATTTATTTATTTATATTTGCTGAAATGGCTCCAGTTGGCTCATAAGAATTGTTCTACTTAATATCTAATAGCCACATAGTAATATTCATTACTATGTGGCTATTAGATATTAAGTACTTCTGTACTTATATTTAATTGTATAAAGTTATATGCACCAAAGCACTGAAAACTAATTTTTTGTTGTTGTTGTTTATATGCCAAAGCACCTAAGCGCCTCAGCACATTATATCTGTAAATGGCATGTATTCGAAGTCTTCTTGAAAGGAAGGGGGTTGTACCATGTAACCTTTACCTGAGACTGACTTAACTCAAGCCGTGTGAAAAACAAACCATAAACACTGGCCTTTTCAGTGTGGTGTGGTGTTTAATAGGTATTGACCAAATAACACAGCATTACTGTATAACATAGTACATAATGTTACTGCCTTATAAGGTCAATGGTAATTCTTGTTTGCAATTCCAGCTGTCATATCCACCAGTAAAAATACTTTAACTCCAATTTCAAAAATAACACTTTACTACCATCTCAATTTTACTATTAGGCAGAGGAATATGAAGGAAAAAAAAAGCAGAGGAATATGCAGAGGAAAAAAAATTTATATTTATATATGATATTTATAAATCTTTCTTTGGACTCAGGGGAGGTACCCATAGACTGGAGATGTGCAAATGTGACCCCAATTCACAAAGGAGGATCAAAGGCTGACACAAGTAATTATAGACCTGTGAGTTTAACTTCTGTTCCAGGAAAATTAATGGAGGCACTGGTTAAAGAAGCACTGCAGGATCATCTAGACAAGACTTCAGTTATAGCTCGGACACAGCATGGTTTTGTTAATGGGAAGTCTTGCCTGACCAATTTGATTGGATACTATGATGCAGTCACAAAAGAACTGGATGCAGGGAATAACTTTGATATTATATACTTGGATCTTAGAAAGGCTTTTGATACTGTTGCACATCAAAAACTGCTGCACAAATTGGAGCAGTGTGGCATTGGAGGCAAATTGCTGCTATGGATAAAGGGGTGGTTGAGGGGGAGAAGACAGAGAGTGGTAATCAATGGACACTGCTCATCGTGGACTAATGTTATTAGTGGTGTCCCTCAGGGTTCAGTATTGGGTCCTTTATTGTTCTCTGTATTTATAAATGATATTGATGATGGTATATCAAGCTTAATGTCCAAGTTTGCAGACGATACGAAGGTTGGCAGGGTTGTCAAGGACACTACTGACACTATGCTGCTGCAACAGGATCTGGAAAGGTTGAGCAGATGGGCTGAGAGGTGGCAAATGAAGTTTAACATTGACAAATGTAAAGTACTACATATGGGAAACAGCAACCCCAGAGCAACGTATCAACTCTGTGGTACTACACTGACAGAGGTAGAGAATGAAAGGGACCTGGGGTGGTTGTGCAGGCAGATATGAAGTTTTCTGAGCAGTGCAGACGGGCTGCAAGAGTAGCTCATGGTGTATTGTCGATGATATATAGGAATTTTTCTAGCAGGGATAAGGAGGTGATTATTCCCTTGTATAAAGCAATGGTCAGGCCACACCTAGAGTACTGTATACAGGTCTGGAGGCCTCATTTCAAGAAGGATGTAGAGCTGCTGGAATGAGTACAGAGAAGGGCAACAAGGTTAGTGAAGAGAACAAAGGGTTGCTCTTACAAAGAAAGGCTTAAGTTTTGCAAATTACAGTGTCTGGAGACTAGGCACCTACAAGGTGATCTGATTGAGGTGTATAAAGCCTTGAATGGTTTGAGCATGCTCAATGCAGATGGGATTCTGCCCCTTGCTCAGAATAATCACCTGAGAGGGAATAAATTCAAATTGAGGAAAGACAGATGTAGGATAGATGTGCAGAAATTTGCCTTTAGTCAGCGGGTAGTTGGTTGGTGGAACAGACTTCCATCCCTTGTTGTGGAAGTTGATAGCCTAAATAAATTTAAGGCTCAGCTGGACAGGTATTTTGAACGAACGGAGGAGTGAAGGGGAAGATTTTTTTTTTCTTTTTCTGGCTGATGCTGCATAAGCTTGCTTTCTTGCATCATATGCCTTTACTAATGCTAATGCTAATGATACTGCACGAACACAAGTTTTTTTTATGATGAAAGCAAGGTTTTTGCACATGGTGATCCTCCAAGAGCATGAATTTTTTAGAATGTACTTTGGAAAATAGATAAAACAAAGACAAAATGAAATAAAATAAAAAAAAAAATAGCTAATGAGTGAGAATATTATTTGAAAGGAGAGAAGGAGATAGAAATAAAGGAAACTTACAGCTGTCTAAAGATCTAAATGAGTTAAAAAAAAGACATCCCTAAACCATATTATTAACCAAATAATTCCAAAAATCATGACCTATGCTGTGAGGATCTACTTAATTCTTTCACAAGTGAATCTGGTGAATACAGGTGGGTTTGAATTTCCAATAGCAGCAGGCTCTGTGGAGTAAGTTTTTTCTTGGAGTTCTGATTTTTTTTTTTTTTTTAAATGATACGTCTGTAGCTAGAGTACAATTAGTGTCAAAAATTACATCAGAATAAAAAAAAAAAAAAAAAAATGGCAAATAAAACTCATTATTACTTTGTTTTAATTCAATAATATTATTTGATTCAATTTCGTCAACTTCTGGATCTCTGAATCCATGAGAAATTCTTCAATTTAAGCTTTTGTAAGCCAAAATCAAAGAAATTAAATCAATGGATATAATGTTCAAATTAAACCTCAAAGCAAATCTACATACTCCTCAGAGCACACATGTAGAAAAACAGATATAGGGATGTACTCCTGAATGGATTAACAGATGAACTCTAAAGAAACAAACCAAAGCACCCAAAAAAATGTTACAGGTTGCAAGATTGTATTATGTAAAGCCTAATAAAGTGTGAACCCTGCCCTCTTAAGATAAAAATTAATCCAAAACTTAGATATAGTTTAGATCCTGCCTGGAAATCTAAACCACGGAATGTACTTAGAAATAAAACAAAACTAGTCTGAAATTAATCAAAATATAATGAAAAAATCATCAAAGAGAAGAAAACTGGATTAAAAAGAGAATATAGGATGGTAAGTGATACCCCATCTCCTGAGGGAATGCCACAGGACACCAATAATTACCAAATTTATAGCATTTAGATGAAGGCTCGATAAAGCAGAATGCACCAGCGGATTGGCAGCTAGTTTCTTTTCAGCATTTCCACTTTACCTCCCTATATTTCATTCAAAAAAAATAAATAAATAAATAAGTTCTATGCTTTTTCTTGTCTTTTTAATATTTTTTGTTAAAATGTTTTTACGCACTTCATTTTATGTACACTGCCCTGGCATTGTGTCTCCTCGTCAAAATCCTTTCTCAATTTAAATTTGCTACTGTTTTTGTCTAGTCTAATAAAGGAGGTAGCGTTCTCATATATTTTCTTCAAAGTCATAATATATGGTGTATCTACACCTTGTCTTTCCAGCGCCTGAAACATTGCCTTATGCTGTATGGAGTCAAATGCCTTTTCATAATCCACAAATGCCAGGCATAATGGTGTTTTATATTCATTTGTTTTTTCTATTAACTTTGATATTATGTGAAGGTGATCCATAGTTGAGAATCCTGTCCTAAAGCCAGCTTGCCCTTTCGATTGATTCTGATTAGGATACCAGTCCAAAAGAAAAACTTGAATATATATCAAATCTTGTTTGTCAGCAGTATATAATAGCAGGTGCATTATAAAACAGCAATGCAATAGCTAAATTATGAGTTCATACAATTTATGTGCATAAATATTTTTTCCTTGGCAAAAATATCTATTAAATCGTCATAATTAATGCTGTTTACTAGTTCAGATTCAATAAATAACAATGACAAATTACTCATTTTATCTTGAATTAAATTACTCCTTAAATAGTTTTTTACTCGTTTGAGAACAAAAAATGACAGTTCCCTGCTTGTGTTTGTCACAGACATTGTGAGAAATATTTTCAGAATTGTTTCAACATTCGGAAATGTCAATCTAAATCCATCATTAATAATATTATACATATACTCAATATTTGAAACATTTTCTTCTTTGGCATTGCTGCTGTTATGATTAATGCCTTTTTAAATATTAATATATCATTGTTTTAATTACAGCTTCATTTAATTCATTGTTTATTGACAATTTCAGATTTTTAATTCAACTGAGATTATAGTAACAGCTTAAAATTAATATAACTATTACTAGCTATATAGTGCAAGGAAGCTTGGGACTTATGCTGCACCAGCCAAAAAAAATTTCTGAGTTACCCTGAGAGAGAGGGTCAGAAGTAGAAGGGAACCACCAAGAAAGAGAAGAATGATGATATTCAGCTCAGAACCCAGGGTGTGCCAAGCTCATACAAACCAAATGTTAGCCCCTGATTCAATATAAAAAATTAACACTTGAATCAATTCATATTTTAAGAGCGAGAAAAAAACAAAAAGCTTTCAATAAAGGAAACATATGACATAGTCACAATAGATAAAAGAAACATTTCTATTACAACAGAATCAAAATTTATTAAACTACAACACTACTTTCAGAGAGAGAGAGATAGATATGTACCTATATTTACTTCAGTGTGTGCACTCCTACGTATCACACTTTAACTTTGCACATCAACAATTAAACTAAATGTTAGTTTTCAGGTCTCAGCTTATACAGATTCTCAAATCCATGGGTGGTTCAATTAAAATAGTTTCTGCAGAGTGAATAAAATTTCCATATAACAAACAGATTTCGAGAGAGGCTGGGTACAAATTGTTCGCACCTCTGGCCTTTAGGCAATAGAGCTGCTGCTATAGAAAGCATGAATTAAGAGCTATAGGATTAACAATCCACTATTTACTGTTCATAATACATTTATAACCACCTCTCCTAAATACTATATCGAGAAGTCACACTGGTCATTGCTTTCTTGTGTTCACAGCCAGTGGAAAAGATTAAGGCATATTCCCGAAGCAGATAATATGCCATGGTCAGCCTGTGTTCTACTGTTACACCCTATTAGAGAATTAGGAGAGAGTGATTTTCCTTTATTCTGGAAATTAATCTGTTCTTTCAGAGAAATAAATCATCCATACGTTCAGTAAATTTCACCTGGCTCTGTTTACAATGTAAACAAGGTAGGCACAAGTGGGCCCTAATTTAGATCAGGGCTTTAAAAAAAGAAATCACTTTAAAAATTTCCTATTACAGAGGCCACTCTATCATGAGGCCTGAAGCTAGCACCTCATGCACCTATTTATAAATATGGCCCTGATGATACACTTGCAAAATATGAAGAGTCAAAACCACCTAATGCCTAATAAAGTGACTTTGTTACTTTATTAAGAAAGTCACTTTATTAATAAACATGATAATTGTCTACTTACTTATTTCTCATGCATACAGCCAGCTACATTTTATATGTATAGCTGAAGAGTGATCTAAGTTTGCTATAAATGTAGCAAATCACAATTTTTTGTGTGAATAAAAAAAGTTTATTAATTACTAATTTATAATAAGTGTGCAGATATAAGAAAAAAATGGTACACACATTCTGATGTATATCCCTTTATATTTTATTTACAACAGACCATTTAAAGCACCTTCAATTGACTCAATGTACTAAAAATGATTACTTACATTATTAAATGTACTGAACTTTTTTTAATTTATCACATACAGTTCAAATTTTTTAAAAATGTATTTTTTTAAAATTAATTGATATCAACAAATGTTCTTTTCTGAAAAATTTAAACATAATTACCAGTTTTTTATCATCCAAGCTGATGCTATGATTCAAAAGCTGTGAATCAAAAAAAGTCAAAAAACCCAAAAGCCTAGGCTGGAGAAAATTTGCCTAAAAAAAATAAACAAACAACAAATAGTAAAACAAATTCTCTTAGGATATGAAATTTTATAAAGCACTACAAACGTAACTAGAATTTTCTAATTAGGTACAAATGGCAGTCCAGATTGATTCAATCCTGTGATTTTTGAATTCAGTTCATTAAACTCATAAGTCAAGCAGAAACAAAGGTGTTAATATTCAAAAGTCATTAAGCATGAATTTTAATATTATATTTAATTGCTTATCTTTGTTGCTTTTAATGGTACCCAAGAGTACCAATAAAATTTATATGATTTTATTGGCTCACCTTTAAACCATATCCCCATTTTTGCTTACTGCCTGCAAGTTCACTCCAACTATATTTCATTATTCGTTCAGTTAATTTTAACATTTATTTCTTTTTTGTTTTATAATCAATGTGCATCCATTACGTTAAAATGGAAAAAAATGGCTGTCCTTTCTATTCGACAAAAACTTCAGCTCATCAATAAACATGAGAAAGGAGTTAAGGATTCAACTTTAATAAGTTTCTATTTGATTATATGGACCAATAAGGAGATACCACTCTTGCTGAGATTAAGATGCTTTCAAATTTATGTATCACCATTTGGAGAAAGGCAAATCAAAGAAAAAAGCAAATTTTTAAAAAAAATTTACTATTCAAATTTTATGTCAAATATTCTTATGCTGTAGTATGCTTTTATAAATACAAATATGATGGTTAAATAAATTTACATTTTTTTCAGAAAATAGTTGTAAAACTATTTTCTTTCATTTTTCAGATTATTTGTGATTTTTATTAGCCAGAAAAATTTATTTCCTATCCACCCAGATATTTGGGAGTCTACTGCATTTTCAGAATTAAATATACAGTTTTCCAAACTGCTTTAGGTGGCTAAATACAACCAAGTTTCATGAGAGATTTTATTATTACCTTAAAAGAAGAAACTAAGTTTGGGAAAAGAACTTTCCAAAGCTCTCCATCTTTTTATTTGGAAAGTCTCACATATTTTTTTCTCCCTAGATAATTTTCTAGCAGATAAAAAAACATGTACAGCTTGTTCAGAATTCTGCAAGATATCACCTGAATGTCAGCAAATCTGAATAATTGTACACCCAGAAAGCTAGTGACAAAGCAGAAAACCAGAATTCAGCATACAAACTGCATGTGGCACCTACATAATTATAGATGGGATCCCTTCAGATATACTCTCTGCAATATGGGAGCATATCTAGAAAAGCACATCCACTTTATATATATTATGAAAAAAGAAGTGGGATCATAACAATTTGAATGTTACAATTATGAATAATTATAAATGCAGGGAAATTTTACTAACAAATTTTTGTTCTATGAATTTACCATGTCATCATGAAGTCGAATAGGCTGTGGTCCTTGATAATTTTCATCATTAGCTGCTAACATTGCAAGACCAGCAAACACTTGATCAAAATGGGTGCTGAGATGCAACAGCAATTCATTATGGATACGTTGGTAATCACATCTAAGCAAGCTACCTATTTCAATGTCTGTTTCATTCTGTAAGGAAATATAGGTTGAATTAGCCAAAATCATTGTATTTAAAAAGTATTCATATTAATAAGAGTCAAATCAAGACAATCTTTTTTTTTTTTTTTTTTCATGTTTACTGCTGAAATGTTTAAAATCATCTCAGAATTTTTTACTGAAATGGTAAACATTTGCTGATAACTAGTGTGGTTGTATATCAGCAAGGAACAGTTGCCGATATACAACCACAATCCTTATAATATCGCAACTGTTTAAATAAGTAATAATTATTCCATTAAAACTGTAAAAATAGTAAAATATGAAAACTATAATTAGCTTCAATTATGCTGATTATAGTTTTTCATGTTTTACTATGCTTACAATTTAAAATTATGGTCAAGTGTAGAAAATAAGTGTAAAAGTAGTAAATATGACAACATATAATTAATTAAAACTAACTATTAATGTTTTTGGTTTATTTATTATGAAAACATTTCTTACAAATAAATTAGTGCATTTACCAAGTTTTGAGAAGCTCATATCAGACTTGTAAAGATCTGACAAGTCTTTTCACATTTAAAATTTAGTTTATGTAGAATTAGTAGAATTTAATAATAATTTAATAATAGAATTAAATATTCAGTACAGAGAAAATAATAAATAAGGTTAAATGGAAAGAGGCCAACATTAAAAAATGCATTTAAAATCCTATTCTTAAAATAAATGAGAACAATATAGCAATATGACTCAAAAAAAAAGAAAACTACAATGCTTCAGTTATTTTTGCTATAATAGCTATTTTTTGAGGTTTCCATTCTAACATCATGAATGGGTTGAGGGGACTCTTTTCATATCAGCAATAGATATGAGTATTTGTAACATAATTCTGTAGAAATACATGTGAAAGAAACTTGTTCCAAAAGTGGATGTAGGAGAGATGAGAGAAGCAGAAACAAAATTTCAAATTGTGAAAATGTAGTTGATTACCAACAGTATTCTAATTGGTCTAGAAGGTGATGAAATTCAATAACAAGCAAAATTAACTGATGAGAAGGGGATAATTACTTAATCATTCTCTTCTTCTAAACAGGATAAATAATTTTTTTAAGGTTTACTTATTTATTTTTAGAAAAAATAAAGAGGGAGGGGAGCATTTGGTTAAATCTGGATTCTTAATCATGGTATTACTTTAGTCATTCAGAAAAACTACTAATTCAATGAGAGAGCTGCATAAGTTCCACTTTTGGATTTGAGCAAAGCTGTACTATTGCATCCTAAACTAATTCCATTATCCACCATTAAACACACTTCTGTAGAACATCTATCCTTAGAGTAGTCCAATTACTAGTAAACAGCGTTAAAGTGTGATGAACGTTGACCATACTACATGTCACTAATGTCCAAACCACCCATTTAGCAAGCATCGGTTGATATAAACCACATGAGCACAGAATTAATGAAATACCTTCCAGGAACTTTTGTAGTGTTGTGTAGAAGTGCAAGAGTTGGTATAAAGAATGATGTTTTATAGAATGTATCTTACCAACCCATTGACAACAGATGACCCACTGAATACAAATATAATGTATACTTCTTGTATTTACCTATGTGCTTTAGAGACTTCTTTTGTAACGTATACTCTAAGGAAAAAGAAAACCTGGAAAACCTCTAAGCTAGAAGAAAACCTGGAAGACAACAGCAGAGATGGATAGATGAAATTCATGAGTTTGTGGGTAGTAAATGGATGGCCATTGCACAAAACAGAAGGAACTGGAAAGTTGCTGGAGAGGCCTTCATCCTGCAGTGGACTGAAAATGGCTGATGACGATGATAACTCTAAGGAAACAAAAAACAATTCTGTAATGCCATAGATCTCTCAGATGAAGCATTCTCCATCTTCACCATAGTTCTTTAACTATTCAACTATGCCAAATGAATAGCACTTCTATTCATTCACCATCTTTCACCATTCTGAAATGAAATTATAAAAAAATAAATACATTCTTTATCATTGGAGAACATTTCTCAGTACAACAAACCATTTGAACCTCCTAGAAGAATAACAGCTATTAAAATAACACTGTTTAACATTATATAGAAAATTATTACATAGTCCCTGAAAAAGCCAACTGGTATTTGAACCAATTAGAATATGGATGGTTGATTCAGCCTTTTGATAACGATTTTGACATTAATCCTGCTTGTGACGTATGGCAGCAATGTAAATTTTTTTTTTGCGCTGGCACAGTCCTAAACTTTATCAATAGGTGCATAAGTTGTAGAAGCTGTTTTAATGTTGACAGGCCTCAGAAATTGGGCCCAGGGTTGGAAGGTTACATAACCATGCTTTCCGAAGAAGGGTACAGTTTTGCGAAAATTATTGATAGGTGCAAGTCGAAAAAATTTAGTGTATCGAAGTTTGCTATCCATAAGGTTTTGAATGACAAAGGAAAATTCCATGAAGCTGCTGCAAATGGACAGAAAACATCGAAGAAACTGCAACCTGCTCCAAGTCAAATGAGGGAGATAGTACAACAAGTGCAGTCACTCGTTGTCGGTGAAAATCCAAAAACCCAAAGAGCTATAGCATCACATGTGAGAACCTCCTAATCAACCATGTGTCGCATAATCAAAGAAAATTTGCAACTGGAGAAGAAGCACAAGGCCCACGTACACCACCTAGGAGCAAGGCACATTGCAGAACGGCGGGTCAATGCTTGAAAACTCTATGAAAAATATCTGGCAGCTGAAAGGTGGAAATTCGTAGCAATATTGGACAAAGCGTGGGTATACCTCTCCGATTGCAACAAAATTTATTACCGTCCACAGGGTGACAAGGCCTTTCCAACATGGGCGCATCAGTGCAAGGAAAGTTTTGGCCGAGGTTTTATGGTTGTAGCCAGTTTTTGTTATAACTGGCAATTTTGACTAGACTTGCATAGAATCGCTAAAAACATGAAAGTCAACTCAGTATTACCAGACTGAAGTTCCACAGCCGTTGTTTGAACATGAAATACCCACATTGTACAGTTCTGATGCTGAAAAAGGTCTGGGTGTACCAGGATGAGGCATCCAGCCACATGTCACATTCCACCTGCGCTCTTTTGCGGAGAATGGACGCGGCAACAGGTATTCATTCTATCCCGTTTGATGATATACCTGTTAAATCACCTGATACCGCACCCATGGATTTTTGCACATTCGGACCTTTGAAAAGAGCTCTTGGAAACCGCCGCCCCAGAACTGTTGAAGGTTTGTGGAAAGTCTTCCAGCAGAAATGGGACAAGATTGACTTGGCAGTTTTTCAGTGCGCTTTACTTCAATGGAAATTATGATGACGTGCAATAGTCCATGAGCAGGGAAAACAAATAAAACACAACCAGTCATGGCGGCATGGAATTTCATAGTTTTAGAGGATTGTCAAAAATCGTTATCAAAAGGCTGAATCAACCCTCCGTATATTATAATGCCAACAAACATAACAACATTAGCATTAGCATTAGTAGAGGCATATGATGCAAGAAAGCAAGCTTATTCAGCATCAGCCAAAAAAAAAAAAAAAAAAAAACTCCACTCCCATTTCACCCCTCCGTTCGTTCGAAATACCTGTCCAGTTGAGCTTTAAATTTGTTTAGGCTATCAACTTCAACAACAAGTGATGGAAGTCGGTTCCACCAACCAACCACCCACTGGCCAAAGGCAAATTTCCGCACATCTATCCGACATCTATTTGCCTCCAATGCCACACTGCTCCAATTTGTGCAGCAGTCTTCCATGTGCAACAGTATCAAAAGCCTTTCTAAGATCCAAATATATAATATCAAAGTTATAAACATAAAAGTGAAGTTAATTAAAAGTTGTATAAAAGAGGGTATATAACTGTATTAACTACAGAACTAAAAGAATTTTATGCTCACTTACTTTAATTAAAAGGCATATCAGTATGCCATTAAATTAAAGAACTTTTTAAACTGTTATAAAATGAAACTTTATTCACTAATACGCACCTGAACATACATAAGGGATTTCCCTAGTTCTTCATTTTCGCAATGACAGACTAAATATGCAAAGATATACTTAAAATTATTCATAATCATTTCTCTACGATTCATATGCATCTGCTTAGCAAGTATCTTCAATAAAGAGGAGATCTGGGGAGTTGCCTTGCTCACTAAGTACGGTAAAATATAACGAAGTGTACCCTAAATAAAATAATTAGGAGTAATCAATAATCTGACATCAAAATTAGTGCATATAAGTTGCTCTCTAATACAAAAGAGTAATATATGATTATCATAGTTACATGATAATCATATATTACTCTTCAAAAAAAGTTTCAAAAAAGGAAAATTTTTTCAAGATAAACTTTTAAAAGAAACTTTTAAATGTTTCAAATCTTTCAACAAGCACTAAAAATTTAAAGGATGAATCAAATTTGATATTGACTTGCTATGAAAATCTACATAGTATTAACTTTACCAAAACTCATTCCACAGTTCAAAAGATTTTAGCATTCTAAATCCTATGATAAGCAAATATGATCCTCTTTTCTGAGCAACTTATCTTCTCATTGATGAATAGATGTAAAAAGCATAAAACTCTTATGTTCTGTCTATGTTAGCACACTTTCAGTAAATTTATTGAAAAAAATCAATAATCTGCATTGTGATATAACACCGATGAGCCAAAACATTATGACCAGCGAGTCGTTATGCAAATCAAAGCAACTGCAGGTGAACTACAGTGCGGGCACAGGTTGGGACATGGTATAAAACACACCTGATACTGAGCTCCGTTAATCAGTGTTACTCTTGTTCTTCAGATGGGAAAGGCAGCGGACTTAAGCAAGTTTGATAAAGGCCAAATTGTAATGGCCAGACAACTGGGTCAGAGCAAATCTGAAATGGCATGGCTGGTGGGATGCTCACGGTCAGCCGTGATTAGTACCTACCAAAAGTGGTCCGAAGAGGGGGGAAACCCACGACCCGCCTGCAAGGTGTTGGACGACCACAGCTCATCGATGCTTGAGGTGAGCAAAGGCTCTCCCGGATGGTATGTGGCAACAGAAGGGTGACTGTGGCGCAACTCGCCAGTAACTGGAATGCTGGTGACGGGAGTAATGTGTCACAACACAGAGTACATCAAACCCTACTGAAAATGGGGCTGCATAGCTGCAGGCCACTCCAAGTACCCATGCTAACCACAGTTCACCGGCGACAGCGCCTACAATGGGCACACGAGCATCAAAACTGAACCTTGACTGATTGGAAGAAGGTCGTCTAGTCCAATGAATCACATTTCCTGTTGTACCATGTGGATGGCCCTGTACATGTGCATCATTTACTTGGGGAAGTGATGGCACCTGGATGCACCATGGGATGAAAACAAGTCAGTAGTGGTGGTGTCATGCTTTGGGTGATGCTCTGCTGGGCTACCCTGGATCCAGTCATTCATGTGCTGGGCACACTGACATCTACCACCTACCTAAACATCATTGCTGACCAGGTACACCCTTTCGTGGCAACGATCTTCCCCTCTGGCAGTGCTGTCTTTCAGCAGGATAATGCGCCATGCCACAACGCCCGGATTGTTCGAGACTGGTTCGCAGAACATGAGAAAGACTTCCAGGTATTGCCCTAGCCTCCAAATTTCCCAGACATCAATCCCATTGAGCATCTGTGGTTTGTGCTGGAACAACAACTCCGATCTGCGGTGTCTCAAACCATGGACCTTACAAGAGCTAAAGGATCTGCTGGTTATGTGTTGGTACTAGATATCACAAGACACATTTAGAAATCTTGTAGCGTCCATTCCTCGCCACGTACGAGCTGTTTTGGCCGCACGTGGAGGACCAACATCATATTCGGTAGGTGGTCAATGTTTTGGCTCATTGGTGTATTAGATTATATTATAAGGATATAGTTATATTTTAGAATATGAAAATATTTTTTTTACAATATGAAAAGTAATAGCATGTCATTTATTAACTGAAACTGTTTACCATAATTTCATGTATCTTAATATCTAAAATTTAACTAGCCAATTTACTCTTTTTAAAAACCATTCTAATTACAAATGACTATTACATCATTCCATTCAGACATCCAAATAATTCAAAATAAAACAAAAAGAGTCTATTTCGTGTACTTACTGAAAGAAATGATCTTGTATCTGAAAAACCAAATGCTTGGCCAATATCTGCAAGAACATTTAGGGGTTGTTTATTTCCTTGAATATTATAATCCAACATTGCTTCTGTCAAGAACTATAAAATAAAATATAATGCTATCAAACTATTTTATGTTATTTAAGCATTCACTTCATCTAATAGTGATAATAACAGCAAATTCATATTTTAATTTACATATACATCCAATTAAAAAATATTCAATTAATAACATTCCCCAGGAGTGCATTTATATTACAGATTTGAAAAAGCAATACAGGTAGTCATCGACTTACGACCATGTTAGGTTCTGACCGACCGGTCATAAAGCGATCTGGACGTAGTCGGACCAGTTTAGGTAAATCAGACACTGTGTACAACACAATTGGTTTACTATTTGCAAAAATAAAAAATATGAAAAAGATATCAAATACTATATAAAACCTAAAAAATATTTTATCTTAAAGAACTAAACAAAACATATGTAGAAAATAGATAAGAAATATTTTACTGACCACTCGTGCTTGGCTGCAGGTCATCAATGCCGCCACTTGATGTAGTGGGAGTTGTTTTTCTCATAAATATGTTGATTTTTGTCTGAATCGTTTGTTTCCTTTTCTGCTCGTAAATTTCACGGTATGGCCAAAAAGCATCTTGTATCATTCGTTCAATCCCTGCAAATCGTTTGATGTAGTAGTAGTAGTAGTAGTAGTAGTGGCACTTGATGCAAGAAAGCAAGTGTAGGAGCTTATGCAGCATCAGCCAAAAAAAAAAAAAAAAAAAATCACACCATACCCTCCAAATGCCTGTCCAGTTCCTCCTTAAATTTATTTAACCTATCAACTTCCACAACGACAGATGGAAGTTTGTTCCAGCAATTAACCACCCGCTGGCTAAAGGCAAATTTCCGCACATCTATTCTACATCTGTCCTTTCTTAATTTGAACTTATGTCCCCGTAGGTTCGTATTCTGAACAAGTGGGAGGATCCCATCAGAATTCAGCGTGCTCAACCCATTCAAGGCCTTATAGACCTCAATCAGATCACCGCGCAGGTGCCTAGTCTCCAGCCACTGCAATTTGCAGAACTTAAGCCTCTCTTGGTAAGAGGATCCCTTCATTCCCCTCACCAATCGTGTTGCTCTTCTCTGTACACGCTCAAGCAAATCTACATCCTTCCTAAAATGAGGCCTCCAGACCTGTATGCAGTATTCAAGGCGTGGCCTGACCATTGCCTTATACAGAGGGACAATCACCTCCTTTTCCCTGCTAGCAAAATTCCTATATATCATTGACAAAACCCCATGACCTGCCCTAGCAGCCTGTCTACATTGCTCAGAAAACTTCATATCTGACTGCACAATTACTCCCAGGTCTTTTTCATTTTCTACCACCTTAAGTGTAGTACCACACAGTTGGTACGTTTCTCTGGGGTTACTTCTACCCATATGCAGTACTTTGCATTTGTCAAGGTTAAACTTCAGTTGCCACTTCTTAGCCCATCTGCCCAAATTATCTAGATCCTGTTGCAGTAGCACACTACCATTACTGTCATTAACAACCCTGCCAACCTTCGTGTCATCTGCAAACTTCGACATTAAGCCTGATATACCTTCATGAATATCATTGATAAATATACAAAACAACAGTGGACCCAACACCGAACCCTGTGGGACTCCACTAATAACATTAGTCCACGAAGAGCAGCACCCATTGATTATCACCCTCTGTCTTCTCCCACTTAACCATCCTTTTATCCATTGTAGCAACTTACCCTTAATACCATTCTGCTCCAATTTGTACAGTAGTCTTCCATGCGCAACAGTGTCAAAAGCTTTCCTGAAATCCAAGTATATGATATCAAAATTATTTTTTGCATCCAGTTCCTTTGTGACCACATCATAATAACCAATCAAATTTGTCAGACAAGACTTTCCCTTAACAAACCCATGCTGTGTCTGAATTATTGCTGCAGTCTTGTCTAGATGATCCTGCAATGCATCTTTAACCAGTGACTCCATAATTTTACCCGGAACAGAAGTTAAACTAACTGGTCTGTAATTATTCGTGTCAACCTTCGAACCTCCTTTGTGAATTGGGGATACATTTGCACATCTCCAGTCCGTGGGAACCTCCCCTGAATCCAAGGATGCTCTCATAATTATGGCTAAGGGTTTGCTTAGTTGCTTTGCCGCCTCCTTTAATATAACTGGATAGATCCCATCCGCCCCAGGTGCCTTTCTTATGTTTAACTTCAACAATTTCTCCTCCACTTTGCTCTCAGTTATTACAAAATCATTAAGCACACTGCTACAATTTGATAACCTTCTTCCATTTTCAAACTGTAATGATTCCTCACGTGTGAATGTAGATGCAAAATACTCATTCAGTTTGTTTGCTATCTGAGCAGGATCATCAACAGTCGAACCATCGATGTCAAGTGGACCAATCATATTCAGCCCCTTCCTTTTAGAGTTTATATAAGTAAAGAAATCCTTGCTGTTTTTCTTAGCATCTTTTGCCAAAGATTTCTCGTAATCCGCCTTTGCCTGCCGAACCTCCTTTGTGACCTGATTACAGACTAGCTTATATCTGCTACAGGCTTCTGCGTCGCCTGATAATTTATATGCATCCCATGCATTTTTCTTCTCTGTCACGAGTCTCATTAGTTCATTTGATAACCATTTAGGCCTAAACCTTGAACAATATTTCTTCATCGGTATGAAAAGTCTAGTAGCTTCCACGATTAATTCCTTGAATGCTTCCCACTTAGAATTTACTGTTTGTAACATCGTCAGTCGATCCCACTGTACAGAATTTAAAAACTGTCTGAGACCACTGTACTCCCCTTTACGGAAGCAAAAACCCTTTCCTTTACCCCTGACGGTAGTTACCTCTTTGAGTAAATCCCACTTCAGCACACTGTGATCACTGCCACCTAGTGGTTCCTTTATCTGCAAATTCTTAATACATGAATGATCACTGCTGATAACCAGATCAAGAGTATTACTTTCTCTGGGTCCATTTCCTCAAAATGTGTAAGAAGTTTATTTAGTAGAGAAAAACCTTCAGATAACCCTCTAGTGGTGAATTTTCTTTCTGATTCTTCCTCATCTTCATTTTTCTCTTCTTCCATCCTTTCTTCTTCGGCCATTCTTTCTTCTTCCAAAGTGATAAGTTCTTCATTCGTAAGTTCTCCAGATTCTTGCTCTAGCAGGTCCTCAACATCTTCCATTTCAATCTCTAAAGAAAGTCCATTTGCCAGTGTTACAATATTTCCCGTAACCATTTCGAGTTCATGTTCACTATCAAATTCATCAATAGTATTAACAAAATGCTGGACACAGTTTTTCCAGATTCCATTCATGCATTTCTTTGTCACAGCCTCCTATGCGGCTGCAATATTTTTGATGCTGTTTGGAAACAGTACGAGTATCGTACTGTTTCCAAAACTCTCGCAAAGATAGTTCTAGGTCGGCATCTGTTGCTGCTATAGCTTGGGCGAAAGTGGTTCGAAGATAGTGCGCCTTAAATGTGGAAATCGCCCCTTGGTCCATAGGCTGAATGAGTGGAGTTGTATTTGGTGGCAAATAAAGAACTTTTACATCTGGATGGAGGTGGTCTAGGTGAGGTGGATGGCCAGGTGCATTATCTAAGATTAATACAATTTTGAAAAGAATTTCTTTCTCGAAGCAATATTCACAAACTTGAGGTACAAAACAATTTAGAAACCAGTCTTCAAACAATGTTTGAGTCATCCAGGCTTTTCATTTTGAACGGAAGTATACAGGCAGAGTGTGCTTGTTTACATTCTTGAATTCACGGGGATTTTCAGAATGATAAATTAAAAAAGGCTTCAGTTTAAAATCTGCAATGTTCCCGCCAAGGAGCAAAGTCAGCCTATCTTTAAGTGCACCAGGCATGCTTTTGGCTTCTTGGTGAATGTAAGTGCATTCTGGCATCCTTTTCCACAACAATCCAGTCTCATCCACATTGAAAAGCTGCTCTGGTTGATACCCTCCTTTCGTAATTATTTCATCCAGACTTTTAACAAACTCTTGAGCTCCTTCCACATCTGCACTTGCTGATTCTCCAGTAACTCGAACCCTATGAAGGTTGAATCTTCTTTTGAATCTTTCGAACCATCCTGTAATTGCTATAAATGTCTGAGTATAATCTTTTCCGGCATGTTTCTTCAGCATCTGAAAGAGACTTCTAACCTTCGACTGCACTGTAAGAAGGCTTAAGGGTGTTTGCTTCTGTATCTGATCTTCCATCCAAAGAAACAATAATTTTTCCATTTCATGGATGGGACCTGTACGTTGTTTGGTTATCACTGTTGCTCGTATAGGTGCCGAACCTTTAATAACTTCACGAATCCTTTCTTTGTCTTTCAAAATCGTCGACACTGTAGAATGAGATAACTTAAAATCACATGCGATCGCATTCACCTTATTTCCTTCTTCATGCTGCTTGATCACTTTCAATTTTGTGTCTAAATCAATGGCCTTTCTTTCTTTCTTGACAGGTCTAGGAGTAGACAAAGGCACTTTCCTCTTGGTTGACATGTTTAGGGGTTTTAAAAAAATGCTAATTGTAACACAAATATAACTGAACCAACAATAGTGAACGTAATGTATGCAAACAGAGATCGAGACGCATGAATCACGACATACATACATCGGTAAGATGTTTTGTTCGACTGTGATGGCAAAGCTGACTAAACGGATTAAGACTAGCTTATTCACGCCAAACACGTTACTGGGCTGACGCTACATGCACAACCGTTCCCATTAGGCTTCGGGGACCACACGGATAGGGCGTGTGAGTGTAGTAGAAAAATTTGAGAGGACTGCATTAAGAGAGGGTTGATGTGCGTATAGCATTCTTCCTAGCAACAATCTTGTATGTATGCTCAGTTCAGACTGAAACGCAGTGCGAGATGCAGTAGCAGTCGTAAGTCGATCAGTCGTAAAGCGCATAGGTCGTAAGTCGACGACTACCTGTATTACTGAAACATTAATAATTTAAAATAAAAGTTACACATCTATCTCAGAATAAATCACACTTAAAACAGAGCGGCATTTTCATGTGCTTTACTTAAAAAACCTGATAAACAGAACAAGCAATAGCTTGTTCAATTAAGACAAGGTATTGATAAAATGAACTAACATAAGATAAAAATGAGGTTTTTGCACTAAATTACTAATGTTGGACTTTTGAAATTCCTCAATAATTGTGAATTAAATCACAACTGGATTATCAGGTTTGCAATGGGTACCTGCCTCCTATGCTGTGGTACCAAAACTCACTGAAACAGCCATGGAAGTGGCACTACTTTACTAATGATATACTTCTCCTAAGAGAAGTATTAGTCATTAGTAGTGCAACACCAAAGGAGTTTACTGTGATAGCCTCGAACTATGAAAATGAATAACATTGCATCAAACTTTTGTCTTAATCAAGCAGACTACTACTTGTTCAGTTTAGTGACCTATTTATATGCAGAGAATGAAAATGTAGCTCAATTCATGCATATAAACATTATAATGTTAAACTTACACTACTCAGCCAAAATATTAAAAATCCCAGCCCATTTCATTCAATGCTGCAAAGGAAACATCAACAGGTCAGGAAGAGTACAAGGGGGGGGGGGGAGCATGAATATCCTAGATCTCTCATCACTAGTATTCTGGATAACATCAAAAATATGGCAGCATTAAGATATAGGATCTGATTGTGGTAAGAGACTATATTGCCCTAAAGAGAACAATGAATGAAATTAACAAAAAACTAGTGCACTTGAAAGTGGGTAAAACCCCACATACATGGCATTCACTAGTCATACTGAATAAGGCTGCACAAGAGTGCATCAATCCATTAAGATTAATTATAAGGTCTTTAAAAACAATCTCACAAACTTGCAAATCTAAAAGGGGCGTAGGGGTCGCTAAGGATGAGATGGATAACTACAGACTGGCAGTTTAACTTCAGTGGCTGGAAAGGCCATGGAATTTATGGTAAAGGATGCATTACAGGATCATCTTGGAAGACATATTCTAAATGGATCACAAATAGTGTTGTAAAAGGAAAATCTTGCTTGACCAACCAGATAAACTACTATGAAGTGATTATAAAGGAGCTAGATTTAAAAATTAAATTTCAACAAACAGACTTTATACTAACTATTATAGATAATTATACTAACTATCATAATAAATTCAACTGCAATTCCTCCCTTCATTTGAATAGTCAAAAGAGAAAAGTTCAGGTGAGTGGATGTGGTGAATAATGAAATAGTTCTTATTAATAATATTTTACAATTATATTCTGGTTATCATGGATAACCACAATATAATTTTAAACTTTAACTTGATGTAGAAAGGGTTAAAGGTTTTCCATAAATAATAACAATAAGTGATAAAGCATCAACTTACCTTACATATTGGCTGTTTAAAAGTTTTTAATAAATCTGCCATTTTTATTCCTCTTTTATGAGAAACTTCTTTTAACTAAAAAAAAACACAAAAAGAAACAGAAAAAACAGATATCAGACAATTTTTACAAAACATTTATTTAATGTAATAAACATCACAGTTATTATTTTCATAAGGTTATCACTTTCAGTTTTGAACTCATTTCTAATTTATTACACTATTAGTACTTTTTTTTTTTTTTTTTTTTTTTTGATTTGGTAGTTGTTGGCGCATCGGCTTCTGTGGCCATATTGCACCTCCCAAGGTTTTTTCAGTACTTTGATCCAAGCCCGAGGCGGGAATCGAACCCGCGACCTTTTGGGTTGCCGAGCAGGTACTTTACCCACTCGGCTAGCCCGGTCAGCTAACTATTAGTACTTTGAATAATTATGTTTCACTTAGATTTCTTATTTAGATTAATTGTATTAAGCAATTAATAACAGGAATTTTATTCATCACATTCACTCAGTGATTAATGAATTATGACCACTCCATCCGTAATGGATTATATTGCATAGCTCACATTATAAAAAGTCAAACAGCTTCGTACGCTAGAGCATTTGCATCTGGTTGTGCAAGTCAAAGTAATAAAGTTATGAGACAGTACAGATAACACGGAGTTTCAAAAGGCATGAATGTGGAAGCTCATGCAGGTTGCTTCTCCATATCAGAAATGGCATGTCTTGTCAGTTTCTCATAGCACACTGTGGCTAGGGTATACAATGAAACGTATCAAATGGGCCAAACTACCTCCTGCCAAGAGAACTGTAAAAGACTACGAAAGGCAGATGTTCGTGGTGAGCGAAGGGTGCAGCACATTGTATGGGCTCAATAGCAGGTCACTGTGCAACAGCTGACACCAATATACAATATGGGAGATGCAAGAACAATATCCCAAATGATGATGCATTGCACAATCAGAAGTGTGGGAGTTCCACAGAGACACCCTCTCCTTGCTGCTAATTGTCAACGGCAAATGCTATGGTGTCAACATGCTAGTTAGACAAGTCCAAATGCCTGGTGCAACACACCAATGGATGCCTTCAAGCAACATGAGTCCATGGACCCATCATGCATGGTGCCCATTAGCCAGGCAGATGCCCGTGGTTGCTTAATATGGGGCATGTTTTGCTGGCAAGAATCAGGACCACTAGTGCATATCAACCAATGTTTCACTGATGAGGTCTACCAGCAGGCCCAATGACATGGCATGATAATGTGCCATGTCATTGGGCATGAGTGGTTTGAAGAACACAGAAGATATCACCATCTTGATTGGTTTCCAAATTTGCATGACCTCAATCCAACTGAACACTTGTGGGATGTTTTGGAATGGAAAGTGAGGCATATGGACACAGAAGCATCATCTATTCCAATACTGTGGAAAGCTTTGAAGGCAGGCAGCATGGCTGCAGATAATTACAGATGTCATCAGACCATCTAGTGGAATCAATGCCTAGGCGAATGGAGGCTGTTATTCATGCAAACAGTGCCCAACATGGTATTAGGTAGGTTGTGATAATTCAAGAATCACTGAGTATATATATGTATATATGGGCACATATACATTTTATATATATTTATTTATTAATATAAGTGTAAATATATATCATATTTTTATAATATCATAGGAAAGATTACAGTAAGATAATCATATTAAGATATATACCTAGATAGATTTATATAAAATGCATAGGATAATATAATGTACAAAAGGATAATATACAAAACTTATCATTGCATACCCACAATCTAGGTAACTTTGTCTGGGGTTAACCACCCAAACTGAAAGAAAAATAGCAATAAGGGGTTCTCTGTTTCACAGAAATAATATGGCTACATATTATTATGTATGATGTTTTCTATACAATGTATGCACTCTTTTTCTCCCCTACATTAGATGCCACTAAATTACATTTTATCTGGAAGTTTCTAGATTTTTTTTTTTTTTTGTTAGATATCACTAGTTTATGACCTATATAATAATTTAATGTTCCTAGTGTTAGTTATTCTTCACACCTTTTGGATTTTGGTAAGTTCTGTTCTTGTTCCCCTTACATATATATTATATTTACCGTCTCTATGGTGTCAACCGTAAACTATACGATAACTATCCACATAAATGAACCCTCCCATCTTCTGCTTCTATTTATTTTAGTTTCTATTGATATTAATCAAAATCTTCAACTAAGTTTTCTGGACACAAACTAAAGGTTTGTCTCATTAATTATTCTTATTAAGAATGATTAATATTAGTTCTTAACCTTTTCATCAAAAAGAACCCCTTATCTTACTTATTATTTTCTCCCATGGGCTCGAAATTTTTTTAAAGATTCCAGCTACCCATCAAACTGTTTTTCATTAATTAATAACTCTGGAAAAAATAAGAAAAGAAATCCTGAATTTCAAATAACAAAAAATAAACTGAAAAACCAGCATGGATAATGCACAAACTGACTAATGGCTTACTCTATTTAAAAGATGCTTGTGGATCTTCCCCCACTCCCAGTACTAACTTCAAAGATCCCCTGGGGTACATAGACCACAGGTTAGGTTGTTATTGGTATTGGATTTAACAACACAAGGCTACCGAGGCTAAACTGTAGGAATAATCAACCAGTAAATGATGTGACATAAGTTGACTATGACAGGATGAGCACTGGAGAGGATTATCTCTCAATAAAAGAAAGAAATATGTAAGATGGGCATGCCCAATTCTGAGTCTTGCCAATACCACTTCCTTTCACCTATTTTGTCAGAAGCCAGAGGGCCACAACTTTAGACCTTGCTTTATCTGGTAAATTTTATTGTTGGTATTACTTTTCCAGCACTGTGACCAATTACTGTAACAGGATTGGTGAATTATAGGCTTACAGTCAGTGTAAGAAACCTGAAGATGTTGTAAGAGAGTGAGGGTATTTAGCAACAAGCTCAGCACTTTCATTTCCCTAACTGCCAAAATGGCCCAGGATCCAGCAACATTTTATTGACTGAGTGGACTCACTGCAGGAGAGCACCTGGGAGTAAATGCATTTCTAGATAAGATGAGAAATTTTTCCTTATGGCAGAGACTGCAGTGAGAGAGTCGGTGTAAATTATGGCTGGTGAAAAGGTAAGATCAATAATCTTACTAGGGCTAACTTCATGGCATATAGTTCAGCAGTGAACTATATGCCATGAATGCTGATTAACATACAGTAGGCCCTCGTTATAACGCGGTTCGCTTTACGCTGATTTGCTATAATGCTGTTCTTATATTATAACCAGTATCTGACTATAATTCTGTCACAAATCACTATAACGCTCTTTTACAGATTGCATATTTGGCATATTTAATGAAATCGTTTTATTCATTTAATGGAGTCGATAGCTTGAAAATGAATAGCAAAACAGCATTAAAAAGTTTCCCACGCTCAGTGAAATTTTCTCACATGCTAATTTAATTGCAGTACAGTGACTTGTTACGTAGTTCCGAGATCAACAGTTTAAAAAATGATCAAGTATATTGCTTGTAATATTTGCGTTATATGCATTTATCTGAAGTCTAGTCATCACTCAGTACAGTATTAGACATCATGCATAATGGACAGTTTACTCGAACATTGTATCATAATTAATGCAACCAATGCAGTTACATTTTCAAAGAGTTAATAATGGTGGATAACAATGAAAAAGCAACAACAACATCTGGAAGCAGTATGAAGACTGAATTTGAAAATTAAATTAGACGTTTTAAAGCGAATAAATTCTGGTCAACGACAAGCAGATATGTGCCATAATTTAGGACTGGCAGGTTTAACTGTAAGAACAATTATAAAAATAAAGAATTAATTTTAGCAGCAGGAAAGACAGCTGTTCCACTGCAAGCAACTAGGGCTAGGCCGGCTAGCAGGATTGAAATGGATAGACTTTAATTTTATTGAAGATAATATCCAATGCAGAATTCAGTTAGGTTAAATATTATAAGAGAGAGAGAGAGAGAGATTAGCTTATATGATGATCTGAAGAAAACTCACCTAAAAGAAAAAAAAATGTGGGACTATTTAAAACTAGTAAAGGCTGGTTGAATAGATTTAAAATCCAGGGAGAAGCCACAAGTGCAGATCAAGGAGCCAAAACTTTCAAAAAAGAACTGGTTAAAATTACTGAAGAGGGGTATTATGTGTTATACTTCTCAACAAGTTTTTAACATAGATGAAGCAGGACTTTTTTTGGAAACGAATGCCCAAAAGAAGTTTCATATTGAAAGAAGAAAAAAACATGCCAGGTTTCAAAGCGACGAAGGATCGGTTGACTTTATTGTTGGGTGGTAACGCTATGGGGGGATTTAAAATTAAAACTCCTTTTAGTTTACTAGGAAGAGGGCCAAAGTACAACCCAAAATCGACACATTTTTCATGATTAAATTCATCAATTAAATTAAATCAATTAAAATCAATTTAGATCGATTAAATTCATGATTTTAATTGGAATTTTAAGTTTAATTTTGATATGTAAATAGTTACCACATAATTATATACGTATGTAATGCAGAATATTTTATATGTAAAAATATTTGAATATTAAATATTTTGACTGACATTTGTGCATCTTCTCACTACCATTTATTATTGATTAGGAAATATCCTATGGCACTGACCACAACTCACAAATACATATGTTACCTTATTGGAATGCGCCGCTCACTTAGCGCTTTGTTTTTCTGGAATGAATTATCAGCGTTAAGCAGGGGTCACCTGTACTGCTTGCTACCAGTAATGAGGCTGTAACTGTAAATGAAGGAAAAACTGCTGCAACACCTACCACACTGTACGTTTTCAATCCAGCAGTATATATTTCACAGGCCTTGGAGTCTAGAGTAGTGTGAGATGAATGAAACTGCCTGATATTGCAGGGAGATATAAAATTCTTCCCCACTGGTGAAAGTGTCTAATATCATAAGAGGCAGAAATGTATATTCAAGGTGGAACAGGTACAGCTGTGTCCTGAAAAACATTACTTAATTCGACATTCCAACTCTGAACAAGCTCTTTAATCCTGAGTAAGGTAGATTGATTTTTCATGTGGCTTACTACCATAGAATATTATACAGATACTCCCAACTGGGATGTGATGGAAAACCCTAAATCTTAGCAGCTTAGATAAACAGTATGTTTTTATATGAAGGTGTAATGGAGGATCATATGCTTCTATGTATAGATTGGATTGTAGAAGTCCTGAAAACACCCAGGGCAGTCCTCAGGGTGTTGTGCTGGATTACATTTAGCCATTGTAAATTACTGCTCCTGGTAGAGCCATATACTGGGCAACTGTAATCTAGGCATGAGCAGATTAAAGTTCTGTAGAGATGCAGCAAAATATACCAATCAACTTCCCACAAGATGGACGAGACTAATCAAAGTATATTCAAATGCTTTAGACATGTAGTTTGTAAATGAGTGATGTGATGGAAATTTAGCTTGCTGTCTAATATCAGTCCAAGAAATCTTATAGTATTAACATGTGGGATCGAAATATTGTTTATATGTAGTTTAGGATCGAGGTGGTGAGCCTCACTTGCAAAAGTGGGTGTCAGTGGATTTCGTTTCTATTAGTTGATACCCATTGCATGAGGCCCAGATTCTGTTTTGGTTATGGAGAGTTGGAGCTGTCATTCAATAATGTTCATACTTTGAGACTGACAGGAAATGATAATCATCAGTATACATATAAGTTTCAACAGTTTTTAGTATATTTTGTGTCACTTTGCTAACTTGAATTGCAAATAAAGTTGCACTAAGTATCGATCCCTGTAGGTCACTTTTCTCCTAAATGTGTAATGTAGACAGTACGTTTTGATATGAGACCTGAAAAGAATGCAGGAACAGGATATTCCGAATTATTTTGGACAAATGGCCCCTTAGCCCTAGATAGTAAAGATCCATAATAATAATATCATGATGGCAGGTAGCGTCATATGCCTTTTCAACATTTAAGTTGACCATGATTAGATGTTGTTTCATGACAAAGACATTGTAGATATGAGATTCAGCTTTGATAAGTATGTCCAGGTTCAATCTGTTCGTCCGAAAGCCATACTGATGATCTGTCAGAAGGTTCTGTGATTCCAGGATCCATATGAGCCTTGTATGATACATCCTTTTTAAAATTTTACCCATGCAGCTCATAAGAAATATTGGCCAAGGAAGATTTTAAACCAAAGAAGGGTCGTTGCCTCGTTTTGGTAAGGCAATAATAAAGGAATGGAACCAAGAAGGATAGGCATTTTCAGAGAACCTCCGATTATAGAAAATCAACAGGGTACACGAGTCCTTTTCAAGTAAATGTTTGAAAATAATGTAATGAATGCCATTTGGGCCTGCGGCACTAATGGAAGATCTGTTTAACTATTCTTTAAGTTCTATTAATGTAAAGGGTCAATTGTACCACAGGTTGGGAGCCTAGATGCAAACATGAAAGAGATGAAAATTCTACACTTAGAAACTTTATAATATTCATTATTCATATCTGTACGTTAAAATTAGAGCATGAAATTATTCCAAAAAAAATATATATATATATATTAATATAATATGTATTAATATTAAATTAAATTAATCATACCTAATCATACCATCTGTCATACCTAATTTATTAATTTTGCTTTCACCGAAACTATTTCATCTACTGTTTACCTCTTTTTTTATGTGACTCTTTAAACTTTTCTTTAGAGAATTACATTGAAAACTCATTTATATATATATATATATATATATATATATATATAAATATATATATTAATTTCACTTACCTGCTGATTAGCAACTGCAATAACTAAGGGAAAAGAAGAAAGCAAACTCTCCAAAAGGCTAATAATAACTATAAGAAGTAATCCATCATCTGCAACTTGTCCTAACTGACCAACTGTGAGAAGGATAGTTTCCATAAGCCTAATGTTGTTCTGCTTCTTTGCTGATAGCAATGCTGTTTTCAGTTTAGAAATTAGCAAATTATCCATATCAGAAGTCCAACTTTTATTTTGCACTTGCTGAGGTCTGATCAACTGCTTAATATTGTTACTAGCATTTAAAGAAAATAAATCCTCAAAAATACAGAAAATAGTCACATTTTGGACAAAAATTATTACTAAACAAAATATATTTTCTTCTAATGTAAATAACAAAGAGATGTCAATAAGCATGTGTAAAAATCGCAATAATTATGTTTGAAACTAAATAGAAGAGTTTAACTTCACAGACACCAAAACAAATTTTTTTTTTTTTAAGTATCTTTTCAATATAATTGCATTCTTATTATCAAGTGTTTCCAGCACCATATCCCAAATAGTCACTCTTATTGTGGCCTTTATGTTTGGATATCTCTGCATGTCTTTCCATCTCATAATGAATCATCATGCTGAAGGCTTTAAAAAAAAAGGTACTTTTAGATAATGTTTTTTTACATTATTTGCTATGTGGATTTTGAAACTGAGAAGTGATGTAAGATACAATAAGCCTGATCTTTCTTCTAATTCATCAAGTATGATTCATGTCTTGTATGCATGTTACAGTGAGCTCAACACGAGAGCTCACTCTTGTGCACCAGTCAACACAGCGGCAATCTTCAGGGTAGAATGTGCTGGTCCCACAGAAGCTAGTTATTGTCGGTGACTCAATTGTCAAAAAATTGGGAAATATACTGTGCAAAAAGGATACGTGGAATAGGACCAGGGTGTATCTGCCAGCAGCTGTTGTTGTTATTTGGTTTTTAGGAGCATTAGCAACTAAGGCCATATTGCTCCGGGATATGCGGTGGTCATTCCCTGACCTTTCCGCATCCTCCGTATTTGGTGGTGACGGGCTCGAACCCCGGTCTAATCAAGAAGCGTGTGCTGCGCACTGCTGCTCCTTCCCACCTGGCTACGGAGGCGCCTTCTGCCAGCAGCAAAAGTTGATAACGTTGTAGAGCAGATATCATCTTTTAAGGGCACAAAAGGTGATATCACTGTACACGTTGGCACTAATGACATTTTGTGTAGGAGATCAGAAGATTTACTTAACAAATACAGGTCAATGTTGAAAAAAAGATTATCCCCATTTACTCATGCATACACAATAATTCCTGATAAAAAGTTTCATATAGTCATGCTTCTGATGACAGTAAAGAGGTAAAAACATTTTATCCATCAGCTTACACACACTACTGCAGTGCATATCTTTCTCAGCTCTAGTTTTGGGGATAAAACAGATCTTCTTGTAATGTTTGCCAAGAGTGGTTCTTTGGCATGCTAACCCACATGCAATAGAACCACATTTGATGCAGCATTTGATAAGTATTTGAACTACAACTGTATAACATTTCACAAGAATTTTTAAGCTGAAAATAGAAAAAAATACTTTTCCTACATGAAATAACATGCTGAAAATCCAAAGCATTTTCTTTGAAGTCAGTAAAGTGTCAAGAGGGCTTCTTTTTAAAGGAAGGAAGAAATGAATTAATTATTCATTGATGTAAAAGTCCTTGATGAAATTACAAGGAGATGACTGTTACTTAAGCTTTAACAACTATAAAACAGTTTTAAACTCCTTTTTAAATCTTTAATGTAAGAGCCTAAAGCTGGACACAATTCTGTGGTTAGATCAGACGAGGTTGCGGGTTCAAACCTGCATGCTGCCACAAAAAGTGCATGGCCTGTTGTGAACTGTAGCACTAAAAATCTGGCTGAAATTAATAATTATTCAATATGCAGTCACAATCAATATGTACACTCTTCTGGTCTCAACAGTATCAAGAAAAACAGAATTTTATTTATTTTTGTTTATAAAATAGCTAAACAGAGCTTGAAACTTCTGTTAAGTTTAGGAAACCCTTATCTCTGTTACTTGTAGTTTATTTTAAACCTTTCCAATAAAGTGATTAATAAATCCCTTTCACACTCCTCATCCTATTCATCAAACTTAATGTTTTGTGGCTAATGCTACATTACGAAGACAAGATCACAATGATCGGGCAAAAATTGTGTATATATAAAGGAGAATGGGCCTCTGGCAGTGGTTTCCATAGTTTAAGTGAAGAATAATACAGTAAGGCCAGTGGAGGCAGTAACTAAGATAATTTAATAATAAGTTAAGATTAATACAAGAAGCTTTCAGGGTGATGAATCTCTTCCTCAGCAAGTAAAAGTACATACATACAGAAATGCAAACATAATATAAACATTAGGAATAGAATAAATACTAAATAGACTGTGCATGTTCAGATAGTAGTAGTAATAGTAGAATTCCAGCTATCAGTATTATCATGCAATTAGATCGAGTTTACTACCCGTTTATAACAGATTCCACTAGCAGGAATGCTCAATGAACAGGAAATTATAAGTTGTTTTTATTGTTTTATGGTAGTGGCCTCCAGAAATGTGCTTTAGTAAAATGTGAGCTAGTGTGAGATGATAATAGTGTGTTTGTACCTTTACTGCATTGTTTATTCAGTTGCTGCATGTGTGCTGCTTTGTTTATGTGTATCAAGCATTGGTTCTCATTTGTTCTTTTTATACTGTAATTGTGCTTTATTGCCTAAAAATGAATAAAATATTTGAAAAAAGTGCGAAAAGGAAGCATCCTGGTGAAGATACTACAGGATTCAGAGAGAAAAAGAAAAACAAAATTGTTAGAGGAAAAATAAGAAATTGTGAAATGCTTTGATCGAAATGAAAGAACGTGATATTGTGCGTGCTACAGGTCTAAATGAGGCAACACTGAGAACAATTAGCAAGAATTCAGAGAAAATAAAAGCAACTTTTATAGTAGAAACAATTCAAAGTGTAACAAAAGCCATTAGATCAAGACAAGAAGAATTTGAAGAGATGGAGCCTCTGTTATCTGTTTGGATAGAGGATCAAACAAAGAACAAGTCTGCTTATGATAGAAGCAAAAGCATTAGCAATATTTTATTATGTAATAATCATAATAAAATACTTATTATTACACAAACACGTATTTTATTACGATTATTTATTGTGTTTGGTAATGTTTTGTTTACCAATGTGTGTTCAACCTTGTGTGGTCAGCACCTAACCCTATTTTTCTCATAGGGCCTGTTATTTATATTGCATGATCTTGCATTGCACGGGGGTTTCTAGGAACACAACTACCGTGTTATATGAGGATTGACTGTATTTCATCAAAATTCAGTGGGAAAGTGCAGCTGTTATATTCACTAAAGAGATAAATTAACAAACTGAAGCTAATAGACATACTGTTGCTTATAAAATATCCTTAAATACAGTTACAAAGAAAAAAATACAATTATAATTATATTAACTTTTTAAATTTTACTAACAGTGAAAAATTTTATGTATATCTTAGTGCACTTGCATCATTTATACACAGCCAATTATAGATTAGCAAATTTGCAATAGCGGCATCATTTAAGTTACATCTCATATTGTGATTAATATGAGATGTACTTAATGCAAACTTAACACTCCACTTAACACTTAAAACAAACTGCTGGAATAATTAAAAGTGGTAAAAAAATTTTTCACTGAAAAGAAATTTATCTTTCAATCCATATATACATTTAAATAAAATACTTTGTATAATGAAAAAAAAAGTTGCAAGAGCCTATAAAATTGTTATATATTTAAGATCAAAAAATATAACCATAAGATCAAAATAATATTTCTATAATATGTAATAACTCAAATGCAGAATACATTTTGGATTGGAATGCAGCTAAGTAATCAAATAAAATCTACAACAATACCTGAAGAGAATACGAATATCATAATCTTCATCAACCACCAATTTTAGACATCCCACCAGAAGTTTCTCATTTATATCATTATGCATAAAGTATGAAGGAAAACTGATGAATATTCCTGTTAAAATAAAATGAATTATATTTTTAACAATTAACACTGCATGTGTGTGTGTGTGTTATTTAGTTAGTTAGTTATTTGGTTTTTTAGGAGCATTAGCAACTAAGGCCATATTGCTCCGGGATATGCGGTGGTCATTCCTGACCTTTCCGCATCCTCCGTATTTGGTGGTGACGGGGCTCGAACCCCGGTCTAATCAAGAAGCGTGTGCAACGCACTGCTGCTCCTTCCCACCTGGCTACGGAGGTGCGCGCAAATGTGTGTGTGTGTGTGTGTGTGTGTGTGTGTGTGTGTGTGTGTGTGTGTGTGTGTGTGTGTGTGTGTGTGTGTGTAATGTGTAGGAATTTTCTACTGTTATATTTTTAAACTACCAATCACAAGTTTTAGGACCTTTCTTAAGTGCTGTAGTATAATGACTAATGTATTAAGATAGCATAGCTTAATTTTCAGCACTTAACTCTTGAATGATCTGCTTGGATATAAAGTGATTATAGAAGACACATAGTTAATGTGAATAAGAATCCTATTTATACATAATCATAGCTATAAATGCGATTACAATTTGGAATTTATTAAGGATTTGAAATAATTATTTTTTAAAAAAAATTAATTAAAAAAAATTAAAACTATTAAAATAAGCGCGAGAAGGAGGGAATGTACATTCCATTTCAAGGTTGTCAATTAAAATCATTAAGATGGAGCCGACCGGGCTAGCTGGGTAGGTAAAGTGCCTGCCTGGCAACCCAAAGGTCGCGAGTTTGATTCTCGCCTCGGGCTGGATATCACGATGGTGCCAAACCAATCGGTTGGTTGGATATCCCAGCCACGATACACGAAGGAAGCAAGAAAAAACTGGTTCCTTCATGTATTGATCACATCATATGAAATAAAATAAATTAAGATGGAAATAGTTCTGAATGGATTAATAATGTTCCCTCCTTCTCGTGCATATTTTAATAGTTTTAATTTTTTTAATTAATTTTTTTAATTGATTATTTCAAATCTTTAATAAATTCAAAATTGTAATTATGTTTATAGCTATGATTATGTATAAATAGGATTCTTATTCACATTAACTGTGTCTTCTATAATCACTTTACATCCAAGTGGATCATTCAAGAAGTAAGTGCTGAAAATTAAGCTACGCTATCTTAATACATTTTTAAACTACTCATGAAAGCTATTTTTTTATTTATTTATTTTTTTTTTTTCAGATTGAAGATTCAGGGTAAGAATTCTCAAGAAGAACAAGTACACAATCCAACATCACAATGCAAAACCATTTGTACTACGCTTATCATAGTAAAATTGAACTGAACACCTTCAACATACTACAGTGATATGCAATAATCATGAACTGGAATATACATCTATACTGAAAAATACATGTTATATTCAAAAAGTTTTCAGAAATTTTTTTTCCCCAAAACTGAGTAAATGTAGGCACCTGAAAACAACCTTTCCTTCAAAGCAGCATCCTCAAACAATAAATTTTTGCCTTTAGCAATGCTTTATCATCACAATGGCTTGTGTTTATGCCATTTGTATACGTTGCAGTTTTTCAACAGGATGGGGGTGTATGCTCTTAGTTAAGAAATGCAAAATCTAAGGCAGTTCATCCAGTTGACATGGGTGGCCAGTGCAACGTTGAGTCAGTTTGGTGTGACATAAGTGCTGGGGAAAAAAAAACAAGAGTAGGAGTGTGTTATAGGCTGAATGACCGTGATGAGTACAATGAACAACTGTACACAGAAAAAGAGTGGGCAAGTAAATTAGAATGTCTTATTAAGGAAGGGTTTTTGCTTTTATAAAAAAGACTACAGTGGTCTCAGACAGTTTTTCAATTCTATATAGTGGACCAACTAATGTTATTATCACCAAAAAATTCTAAACGGAAAGCATTCAGAGAAATAATCAAGGAAGCTACTATGATTTTCAAAACAACTAAGAAATGATGCTCAAGGCTTAGACCTAAGTGGATGGCAGATGAGCTATTGAGACACAAGGCAGAGAAGAAAAATGCATGGGATACATATAAGTTATTAGGTGATAGAAAAGCCTATGGTAGATATAAACTAGTCTGCAATCAAGTCACAAAGGAGGTTAAGGAAGTCAAGGCAGATTATGAGAAGACTCTGGCAAAGAATGCCAAATAAAAAAGCAGCAAAGACTTTTTTACTTATATAACAGTAGAAGGAAGGGGTTGAATCATATTGATCCATTTGATGTTGATGATCCTGCTCAGGTTTCTAACAGGCTGAATAGATATTTTATATCTACATTTGCACATGAGGAATTCTTTAGGGAAAGGGATGCCAGAAGTTTGTCACACTCAAATAGGAACTCCAAGCATATCTTTGAAACACTTTAGACTAGCAAAAGCCAATATAAGCCACATATAATGGTGTGTGTGTGGTGTGTGCATGCGTGCACGATCTGTATACCACGTTTGTTCAAAAGGTAAGTTAAATTCATTTTTAAAACATATATAAACTTTTAAAAGATGTGCTTGGCTAAATTTTGATATTTTTAGTAATTCTACAAACATGAAATAAAATAAAAAATCCATAAAATATATATTTTATTTGTGACCATTTAAATTATAAAAAACTTTTACCTTCACGAACAGTCCTATCATGATTCTCCAGCAAAGCTAGGAAAACATCAGACAAATATGAAGAGGCTGTTCTCGTGTTCTCAACTGAATGGCCATTTTCTAGATGGAGGAAAAGTCAAATCATAGAAATCATTGCTGAAACAACTGAATTATAGTAACAATAGTTCTTTTTATATATATATATATATATATATATATATATATTACACAGGAAAAATATTAACCGAAAAATTAAATCCAGAAGGGTTTTTTTTTTTTTTGCATAAGTTTTGTCCACTAATGTCTTATATTCTTTACTCTTTAAACTCTTGCTTTCTTCCTTTTCTGGGGATGCCTATTTCTTTCATCCCCTTGCTTTTATTCTTTCCCATCCATTTCCTTACTCCTACTTCTCAGGTTAGTTCCTTCCTTTTCATTTTACTTATTTATTGGGATAACAAGAAAACTTGTTATCCCACTAAGAGTCTCTGCCTGTTGGTGGTCACTGCCCCCTGACTCCCATCCATGTGGCATGGGATGGGAGTCAGGGGGCAGTGGACCAGGTGTTTGCTGCCCCTTGGTTGCAAAGTTGCCAGGTGCCGGCACTCAACATAACACACACATAAACTTTACACACCAACACTTACTCGCATTTGCCAGCTTTGGCATATTTGCTTTTCAGATGCTACTGTGGCTCATAGAGGAAACCTGGAGACTGCCTCAAAAAACAAGAATACCTTAAATACCTAGTCTCCAAAAATACAAATTCCATCAAGATGAATTTAACAGTTTTTAAGGATGGGCTGGTTTTTGAGTAATGCAAATGATCATTTGGCTTAACGCAATTTCTCCATGATCATAAGTGAGTAGAAGCATTGTGCACACTGCATACTAGCTCATGCAGCTTCATAGCATACAGCTTAAGAGAAAGGTAGCTAATTCACCTATGGTAGCTACAGAACAATTTCCCAAAAATATTTTTAAAATAAGTGAAGAAGGTGGTTATATAATGAAACACACATTTATTGTCAATGAGATGGGTTTGTTTCAGAAAAATATAAGCATACATCTGGAGAGATGAACAAAAAAGGGCTTTGGGTTTAAGGCAGCAAGGATTGTCTAACAGTGATATTAGGGTGAAACACAAATGGTAACAAAAAGTTGAACCCAGTTGTGATCTACTGTACTGAAAATCCAAGGACATTAAAGGGTTTTCTCAAGTCATCCCTTCATGTTTACTGGAGGTCCACGAGTTGGATTTCAGGACCAATATTTAGTGAATGATTTACTGCACAATGAACTTAAGGCAGGGATTCTCAAAATTTGCAATATCACAACTCCCTAAAATAATGAATGAATTTTTGTGAATCTTACCCATTCCCCCAACTCCCAATAAATAAAATTAATGATTTCAATCGGTTTAGAGTTGGGAATGAAATGGATAAACTAATTACTTTTAATAATTGAATTTTAATCTATATATCAAATAAAACAATGACAGAATCTTACTGCATAAGATAAAAAAAAAATTTCATTGGATATAAACAAAAAATTTTACAAAAAACCCCAAGTTTCTCACTGCACCCTCCAGGGGTTACCACCCATAATTTGAAAATCCTTGACTTAAAGAATGCTGTATGACTGAAAATATGGATTTCATGATTATGTTGGTATTAGGTAATGCTCTAAAACATTCTACCACTGCACAAAAATATCCAAACAAAGTTTTCTGCCTCCACACCGTGCAACATGAAAGCACTTCTCCAGCCAATGGATCAAAGTGTAATTTCTACTTATAAAGCATATTCAGTTAGAAAAACTTTTGAAAAGCTTGCTGAGAAACTGACAGTAAAAATAAGGCCACTATGAAATAATTTTGGATATCTATAAATATTAAACATCCCACAGACAACACATCTGAAGTTCAGAAGGAGGTGTCTCAATAATGCATGAATGGTGTATGGAAAAAAATTGCTTCCTCAATTAATGCATTTTTGAGGCTTTAAGCTTGATGATGCAATGAAAAAAGTTCATTAGTAAAGTGTTCAACTTGTTCAAGGTAGCTTCCACAAAGTAGAGGAAACAGATGTAGTGGAATTGCTGGAGTCATACAAAGAACAACTTTTTAATCAAGAGATAATATAGCTGTATGAAGAATTTGGCCTTGTTTGTTAAGGTCAAGAGGTGGATATATGAGAAAGAACCTATGTGTGAACTTACAAAAGACGTTTTCATGAGAAATATCAACAAGATTGGAGAGGCCCTAAATAAATTCTCAGAGTATAAATGCCAATCTGAGCATCCATCAAAAATTGAGAAGTATAAAGGATATACTCTAGTCTCATTAAGCACTGCTGCAGAAGAAGAGGAAGGCAGTAAAAATGTGTAGAGCTTGATACCCTCTTCAAGACATTAAAAGAGGAGGAAACACTTTAAGCTAAAGTTTGATGAAGAATTTCCACCCATGTTATTTGAAAAATGACAAAAGATGTTACAGTAGTTAAAAATATTTAAAATTCTTAGGAATCTAAGTAAACAGTACCATGACATTTTATATATATATATATATATATATATATATATATGTGTGTGTGTGTGTGTGTATGTGTTTTTTAATGAATACTCCAAACATGATAGACATTAGAACCTATAGTACTTGGTACTATGAGTACCAAAACTGTTGATATTAGACTAGAAATTCAAATCTAATTTGGAAGATGAAAGAAGATACTTGTCAATATTAGAATTGAATTTCTCAGAAGATTATAATTTTTAGGAAATACATGTGAAGTGAGGTTGTTCCAGAAACAGAAGTTGAAGGAGGAAATCAAGAAGAAGAAAAGTTGGTTCTGTGAGTTTGAAGTTGGACAGTAAAAGGATGTTGACTAATTGTGGCATCTTTTTACTGTTGGGCTAGTTTGGAAGAAAGAGGAGGAATTATAGAAGTCAATTTAGAAAAGTTCCCTTTGAAGTATCTCTAAAGACATGTAGCAGAAACAGAATGTCTATGAGAGTGAAGAGACCTTGTAAGAGATGGTTCATTAATTAACCTAATTGCCCTCTTCTGAATGGAGTCTAGAAGACTGAGAGGGGTAATGGGGGGGCGTGCCCCAGATGTGGGAACAATATTCCATGGTAGGGCAGATTTGAGATTTTAGAGTGAGTAGCTCTTCAGAAGAAAAGTAATGCCAAGAGCAAAAGAGAAAACCCAGTTTTTTAGATGCAGAGGAACAAATATTTGTGATGTGCTTATGCCAAGAGAGATCAGAAGTCAGGATAATCCCCATTAGAGATATGCAATCTTGTCTAGAAAACTGAGTGTCATCAAAGATAAGCATAGGAACTTTAAATGGGTCAAAATTAACTTTGGCCCATTGCAGAATTACCTGAAGATCAGCATTTAAGGAATTGGTAGTAGATGTTTGAGAAGTTGAAGCTGTTTGTGCAGGGCAAGGTTTTTCAAACTGGAAGGTGGAATGCAATGTGCCATCATCAGCAAAACTATGGATAGGATTCCCAGTCAATGGAAGGTCATTATTATAAAAAGGAAAAGAGTGGGAGAAAGAAATGAACCTTGGGTCAAAGCATTAGTGAAGAAGTTAGAAGACAGAGAGCTATCTACCTTCGCTCACAGTGAGCAATCAGGCAGAAAACTGAATACCCAATTACAAAAACAGTCAGCAGCAATCCATAAGATGGAAGCTTATTTAGAAGAGCTTCATGCCAAACATAATCAAAAGCCTTAAATATCAAGAGCAACTGCTTGAGTTTCACCAAACTTTTCCGTTGAATTTGTCCACAGATGGGTAACATAAGCCAAATATCACCAGTAATTGACACTGACAGAATCCATATTGGCAATCATTGATCAAATGGAAAGTTTATAGATAGTTTAGGAGTTAGTGGTTAATGGATTTCTCCACTCATTTAGAAAGAGTAGAAGTAAGTGCAATGGGACACTAATTGGATGGAAGAGATTTGTCACCCTTTTTATGAAATGACTGGATATGAGCAAATTTCCAAGCAGAAGGAAAAACACCACTGAAATAAGAGAATGTAAAAAGGTGACACAGAACAGGAGTAAGTTCAGGAGCAAAAGTAGAGAAATACCATCAGGACCCAGTGCTTCCTTGGCATCAAGATTGTTAAAATTCTTCTGACATCCTTTTGATGGAAGACTAGAGGATGCATTGAGTGGAGTGTACTAAGAATGGTAGGAGGTAGTTTACCAAGATGATCAATACAAAAGAACCATCAGGTTCTAACAGGGGTGGCAGTACAGATGGGCAAAATTTGTGGCTAGTACCTTTGGCAAGAAACAGAATGATCAAATACTGTTTGGAAAAAAAAACAAGTTTTCTATTCTTAGCCTGTTGAAAATCTAGTTTAAACTGATTAATAACTGGTTCACAACTGTTACAAGCTTTGGTGTAGGCAGAAAATGAACCTAAAGATTTGGATGCATGCCAACTGCAATAAGTAACATTCTTATCTTGTACAGCCTTAGCACATTGATTGGAAACCAAGATTTAAAAAGGACAAGATGTTAAGGTAGAGTGTGAAATAAAAGATTTCATCCCAACAAGAATAATTTCACTGACACAATCTGAGCAAGCATTAACTGATATGAGAAGATTTAAAACAGTAATCCAAACAAGCAAAAGAGGAACAAAAATCTTGCAGGTCATCCCATTTTGAATTCTTGTAATGCCAAACATCACGAGGCAGAGAATGGCCCTAAGAGAAAGGCTCCACTGGAGAAGAGACCATCACTATATTGTGACCTGAGATGCTTGGAGGACACTTTGACTGTGTACTTGGACGGGTTGTATGTGAGAAGATCAAGAGGTCATTAGTAATTGCAAAAGCCCCAGCATCTCATCCTGCTGGGTCTGTGTCGTGTGACTAGAAAATGGAAGCAAGCTGGAGTTGTGAACATTAAAATTACCAAGGAAAATTACCTCACTGTTACGACAGATGGAGGCAACAAAATGAATCTGAATAATAGAGACAACAGATGGATCTGACAAAATGGGGTATAGAGATTTTAATACAGAGAAGATTGAAGAGAGGAGATTGCAAATTACTAAGTCTCGAACAGGGAATATCAGAACAGACACATGCACAAGCACCACTTTTGAAGTGAAAGGAATGACATGGCAAATAATTAGGATAACTGAAATGTGTAGTGGTTGAATCAACCAATAAATGGGATTCTGTCAGAAAAAGTAAGTTGGGTTTGGCATATTTTGGACTTCATCGAGATTGGAATTGAGACCACACATATTTGTGAAACTGCTGCTCCTTCCCACCTGGCTACGGAGGCACGTGGATTGTCGTGAGCCCACACATGAGCATTGTGCTGATTGAATAAGCCTTCCCAAGTGAAATAAGCCTCATCCGTGAACAAAACATATGCTGGAAAATTCAAGTCTTGAACACTTTCTTGGAGAAACCACAGCACAAAAGCCACACGTGCAGGATGATCTTGGGGAGAGCAGTAACTGAAATCTTTGGATATGAAAGGGGTGTAAGGAATCGTCGCACCAAACACACTGTACACTGCAACAAGACACTCCTAAGGCAGAGGCAATGGCACGTGTGCTGGTAGTAGGATTATTCTGGACGGCATTCAACACACTTTCTTCCATTGCAGGAGTTCGAACGTGGTCTGCCTGCACTGCTCCTGTTACCTCTAAATGACCCATAATCGTGCAAATTTTGATGCACACATGCAAACAAATGGTGGTTCGGTACATGTCTGTCTGGGAAGCGTTCTCCATAAATTCGTTCAGCGGCTCATCCATTGCCCTCTGCTAATCCATACACCAGGTGCATGTCTGCCAGCTCACAGTTCATATATCAATGCATGCTCTTCGTGCGGCGACTACTGCTTGAATGAGTAAACCAGAAATTTTCCCTCTCGCGAACTGATGAACAGCGCCATGTACCGACTTGCAGTGACGTTTCCGGTTATGGGTTCCTATGCAATTCACATTCCTTTAGATGTTACTTACCTCCCCTAAACGTTTGTACCAATATTTTTGAGACATCCTGTATATTTATTTCATTCAAATATTTGTGAATCTAATTAAATAACCCACATGCTGCATTGCTTAATTTTAAATTCAATAATGATCTTCAATTTTGCAGCCTGGAAAATAAGATGCAGGATATTACAGAGACTGCTGGGAATAATGAGGGTACAAGTAAACACATGGGTTGTGTTAGGGTGGCTAAGAGGAAGAGCAGGTGCATGTATACTTGCGTGTACACCAATGCTAGGAGTTTAGTAAGTAAATTTGATGAATTTGAGTTATTGCTCAAAACATCAAAGGCAGATATTGTTGGGATTTCAGAGACGTGGTGTCACACAGATATAAGGAATGCAGAACTGGAATTTGGGGAGTACAATGTCTACAGAAAGGATAGATAGGATAGGAAGGGAGGAGGGGTTATGCTATTAGTTAAGAAACACATAAAATCCAAGGAAGTGAAGCCAGTCGACATTGCTGGACAGTGCAGTGTCGAGTCAGTTTGGTGTGACATAAGCATTGGGAGATCAAAATTGAGAGTAGGAGTGTGCTATAGGCCTAATGACTCTGATGAGTATAATAAGAAACTGTACAGAGAAATAGAGTGGGCCAGTAAATCAGAGAGTCTTATAATTGGAGATTTTAATTTCCCAGATATTGACTGGAATTTGGGGGCTGGTCACTCACACACTAGCAAGGCTTTTGTGGATTTATTGGATGATTGTTTTCTACATCAGCATGTTCGGGAGGCAACTAGAGGGAGTAATACTCTTGATTTGATTATCAGTAGTGATTCTTCATGCATTAAGAATCTGCAGATAAATGAACCACTAAGTGGCAGTGATCACAGTGTTCTGAAGTGGGAGTTACTCAAAGAGGTAACTACCATTAGGGGTAAAGGGAAGGGGTATTGCTTTCGTAAAGGCGACTACGATGGACTGAGACAGTATTTAAATTCTATACAGTGGGATCAACTGATGATGTTACCAACAGCAAATTCAAAATGGGAAGCATTCAAAGAACTTATCTTGCAAGCTACTAGGCTTTACATACCAACTAAGAAATATTGTTCAAGGTTTAGGCCTAAATGGATGTCAGATGAACTAATGAGGCATATGGCAGAGAAGAAAAATGCATGGGATACATACAAATTAACACGTGACACAGAAGCCTATGATAGATACAAGTTGATCTGTAACCAAGTTACAAAGGAGGTTAGGCAGGCGAAGGCAGATTACGAGAGATCCTTGGCAAGGGATGCGAAGAAAAACAGCAAAGAGTTCTTTACTTATGTAAACTCTAGAAGGAAGGGGATGAATCAGATTGGTCCACTTGATATTGATGGGTCAACTGTTGATGACCCTGCTCAGGTAGCTAACAAACTAAATGAATATTTCGCATCGACATTCACACATGAGGAGTTATTCAGCGAGAGGAATGCCAGAGGTGTATTCAACTCTGGCAGTAAGCTAGAGAATCTTGTAATAACTGAGAGTAAAGTGGAGGAGAAATTGTTGAAGATAAATACAAGAAAGGCACCTGGGGTGGATGGGATCTATCCAGTTATATTAAAGGAGGCAGCAAAGGAAGTAAGCAAACCCTTAGCCATAATTATGCGAGCTTCCTTGGACTCAGGGGAGGTACCCATGGACTGGAGATGTGCAAATGTGACCCCAATTCACAAGGGAGGATCAAAGGCTGACACAAGTAATTATAGACCTGTGAGTTTAACTTCTGTTCCCGGAAAATTAATGGAGGCACTGGTTAAAGAAGCACTGCAGGATCATTTAGACAAGACTTCAGTTATAGCTCAGACACAGCATGGTTTTGTTAAGGGGAAGTCTTGCTTGACCAACTTGATTGGATACTATGATGCAGTCACAAAAGAACTGGATGCAGGGAATAACTTTGATATTATATACTTGGATCTTAGAAAGGCTTTTGATACTGTTGCACATGGAAGACTGCTGCAAAAATTGGAGCAGTGTGGCATTGGAGGCAAATTGCTGCTATGGATAAAGGGGTGGTTGAGGGGGAGAAGACAGAGAGTGGTAATCAATGGACACTGCTCATCGTGGACTAATGTTATTAGTGGTGGTCCTCAGGGTTCAGTATTGGGTCCTTTATTGTTCTCTGTATTTATAAATGATATTGATGATGGTATATCAAGCTTAATGTCCAAGTTTGCAGACGATACGAAGGTTGGCAGGGTTGTCAAGGACACTACTGACACTATGCTGCTGCAACAGGATCTGGAAAGGTTGAGCAGATGGGCTGAGAGGTGGCAAATGAAGTTTAACATTGACAAATGTAAAGTACTACATATGGGAAACAGCAACCCCAGAGCAACGTATCAACTCTGTGGTACTACACTGAGAGTGGTAGAGAATGAAAGGGACCTGGGGGTGGTTGTGCAGGCAGATATGAAGTTCTCTGAGCAGTGCAGACGGGCTGCAAGAGTAGCTCATGGTGTATTGTCAATGATATATAGGAATATTTCTAGCAGGGATAAGGAGGTGATTATTCCCTTGTATAAGGCAATGGTCAGGCCACACCTAGAGTACTGTATACAGGTCTGGAGGCCTCATTTCAAGAAGGATGTCGAGCTGCTGGAACGAGTACAGAGAAGAGCAACAAGATTAGTGAATGGAACAAAGGGGTGCTCTTACGAAGAAAGGCTTAAGTTTTGCAAATTACAGTGTCTGGAGACTAGGCACCAGCGAGGTGATCTGATAGAGGTGTACAAAGCCTTGAATGGTTTGAGCATGCTCAATGCTGATGGGATTCTTCCTCTTGCTCAGAATAATCACCTGAGAGGGCATAAGTTCAAATTGAGGAAAGACAGATGTAGGATAGATGTGCGGAAATTTGCCTTTAGCCAGCGGGTGGTTGGTTAGTGGAACAGACTTCCATCCCTTGTCGTGGAAGTTGATAGCCTAAATAAGTTTAAGGCTCAGTTGGACAAGTATTTCGAACGAACAGAGGGGTGAAGTGGAAGTGGTTATTTTTTATTTATTTTTTTTACTTTATTTTTTTTTTTTTTTTTTTTTTTGGCTGATGCTGCATAAGCTTGCTTTCTTGCATCAAATGCCTCTACTAATGCTAATGCTAATGCTTCCTTAATACTCACTATATCATATATACTGCAATTTACACATAACAAAAATAAATACAATTAATACTTACTATCATCACATGCATTACATTTTATACATAACTTAAATGAATAGTCCTTTTTGACTGATCTGAAAGAAAACAAAAAGAAACTGTAATGCAAAATATTTACAAAATATACTGTTATTAGGTTAAAACACAATTACAAACACAGGAACCAAGAAAAGCACCTCAGAAGGATGCAGATAATACAAAGGTGATTCAAATGAAAATTGCAAAAAATAAATAAAAGTTGTATTTCACAAACAACAAGAAACTATGCATGTCAACCTTCAATGTAATCCCCATTATGTTTGGCAGACTTTCTCCAATGTTGCAGTAATGCCTGGATTCCTCAAAAGAAGTTTTTGTGACAAGGAGTGCCATCCTCCTGGTGCATCTTTTAGTGGCCAAAAATAGTGATACTCATACGGAGCTAAATCTAGTAAATATGGAGGATTGGACAATACCCCAACCTCCATCTCCATTATCCGATTTATTACAGAATAGGAAGTGTGAATATGGACATTGTCATGCCTGCAGAATAATAATGCCCAACATCAAACGACACCACATTTCTTTCAAATTGGTTCAGAAGTGCATCACAGTATTTGTCAGTTGTCACTGTTTCTCTGTTCTCCAAATAAGGTTCTAGAATCACTCCTTTATTATCAGAATGCAGTGAGTAACACTTTCCCAGCTGATGCTTGGGTATAGACTTTCTTCAATCAAGGTGGGTTTGTTTGTTTGTTATTTGGTTTTTAGGAGCATTAGCAACTAAGGCCATATTGTTCCGGGATATGCGGTGGTCATTCCCTGACCTTTCCGCATCCTCCGCATTTGGTGGTGACGGGCTCGAACCCCGGTCTAATCAAGAAGCGTGTGTCAATCAAGGTGGGCCAGTACAGCATCACTCTGAACTTCTGTTTGCTTTCTGGTATGTAATAGTGCACCTAGGATTCATCTCTATTCACTATGTGTTATAAGAAGGCATCTCTTTTTCATTCATACCATTCAAGAAAAACAGAACACACATTAAGTTGGATTCTTTCAATTCTGATATTAAATACCAAGGAATCCATCAAGCACACTATAATGGAATTAGATATTTCTTGGGGCCAATTAACTGCAGGAATAACTTTACGACGTCAGATAAAAATATGCTACGGGAAATATTCATTTATCCTCAAAACCAAAAATGTATTCATACCAGTGGCCAAGTTCCATAAGCCTAAGATTCCAAAGTCAATGACTGGTTAAGGTTAAGAGTTTAACAGGGCAAAAGAAACAAGCATGGGAAAGTTACAGACAATCAATTATAATTAAAAAGATTGTATGTGAGTTGTCAAACCACTGAGAATGTTACTCAGAGCATCATTAGACTATGGGAAGGTCCACTTAGGATCTTCTTTTTTTTTCGTTTTATATTTTCATTTTACATTATTATTTTATTATTTTTGGTTTATGCAGAAAAAAGTCTGTTTCCTTGCATTACTTGGTCTTACTAATACTAAATCAGAATGCAAAACCATGAAATCCAGACCCATTTATTCCACCAAAATGGATGTACCTTCCAGTGGTTGAAGTGTGGGTAGAAAATGTGCATCCCTAATTCCCAATTAGACCTACATCTGAAAATGACATGTTAAGCTAATGAACTGAGTTTGCATGATTTGCATGATTACACAATGAAATGTGGCAGTAGGTGGTATCAGTCATGGTTTCTTTTGTTGAGAATCTTAATCCTCCTTATATAGATGTTTTATTCCACGACAAAATGTTTTATTTCGTTTTATTCCGCGACCAGGGTGCTCTGGTCGCGGAAGAGAACAGTGGGTGGGTTTTTGGTTGCCACAAAGGGATAGATATTTAGATAGTTTTACCATCTTTTTCGTTAATTAACATAGTACATTGTGTTTTACAAAGATATTAAATAGGTTTAGCAGCGTTCGTTAGCTTCTTATTTTGAATTTAACTACTGATTTTTGGAAGTTACGACTTCCGGTGTTGGCGCCAATATTGTTCAACTAGCCACCATAATGTAATCGATAAGAAATAGCACAATGTATATATCTTGAACTGATAGCATAAGGTATAACGTAAAACTAGATAACATAATATGTATTAGGAATCTGTTAGTTTAACATAGTATTATCAATTAACCAAAAATATTTATTCTTATTAAATTCCATTGTTAATTAAACTGTATTTAAACGGAAATCATGACCCAGACTAGAGCTGCAAAGCAAAGATCACAGACTAGTGAGAGTGTTGTGACTCAGGGGAGAAACAAAGGGGATGATTCTCCAACGCATCAGTCTCAAAAAATGTGTGAAATGTGAAATGTTTCCTGAACTTTTTAAAACAGGACATGATCTAGCCAAGAAGGGTGTGTGTGTGTGTGTGTGCGCGCGCGTGCGCTAGATGCCTAGAGTGTCAAGAAATTAGGCACCAACTCAGCGTTCTGATGGGCGTCTATGAGAGCTTGAAGTAAGAGGGTAAATGCCCTCGAAGATATTAATGAAGGGCCCATCAAGCTCTCAGCTGCCCAGCTCAACAGCAGAGCTGACTCCTGTGCATCAGGCAACACAGAGGCAATCTCCAAGGCAGAATGCGCTGGTCCCAAAGGAACTAATTATTGTTGGTGACTCTATTGTCAGGGAGACAGGAAATATACTATGCAAGGATAGGTGGAACAGGACCAGGGTATGTCTGCCAGGGGCAAAAGCTGATGATGTTGTAGAGTAGATATCATCTTTTAAGGGCACAAAAAGTGATATTGTTGTACACGGAACTAACGACATTAAGTGTAAGAGATCTGTAGATTTACTCAACAAGTACAGGTCAATGTTGAAAAAAAGTCGCAAGTTAGGGTTGAATGTGAAAGTGTCTGCAATTCTGCCTAGACACGATAGGAGAGAGTATATGATGACAGCTTTGTTGATCAATTCGGTCCTCGAGAGATTGTGCAAGGCTCAAGGGGTAGAATTTTTTTCAGCTTGGTCTGTGCTTGTTGATAGGAGAGACTGCTTCTACTGGAATGGGATACACTTAAATAGAAATGGTGCAGGAATATTTGCTGATGCTATCAAGGCACTGTTAGGTGGGTTGGAAACTGCTAGCTTGGGGGGGGGGATACACAGACTAAAAGGTTAACAGTGACAGCAGGAAGAGGCGAAAGTTATTCTTGCACTGCTTCTATTAGAATGAGCAGCAGCAGCATGGAAAGCAAGACAATGGAGATTTCCAAGGACTGTTGGGAGTCATAGTGGAACAAATAAATACATGGGCTGTGTTACGGTAACTAAGAGTAGAAACAAGTGCATGTATACTTGCATGTACACCAGTGCTAGGAGTATAGTTAATAAATCTGATGAGCTTGAAGTGCTAGTCAAGACATCAAAGGCAGATACTGTTGGGATATCAGAAATGTCGTGTCACACAGTTATAGGCAGTGCAGAATTGGAATTTGAGGAGTACAGTGTGTACAGAAAGGATAGGCAGGACAGGAAGGAATTATGCTGTTAGTTAAGAAACACACAAAATCTAAGGAAGTACATCCAATTGATGTGTGCTATAGGCCTAATGAAGCTGATGAGTATAATGAGTAATTGTGCAGAGAAATAGGGTGGGCCAGTAAATCAGAATGTCTTATAATGGGGGATTTTAACTTTCCAGATATTGACTGGAACTTGTGGGTTGGTCACTTGCACACTAGCAAGACTTTTTTGGATTTATTGGATGACTGTTTTCTACAGCAGCATGTTTGAGAGGAAAACAGAGGGAGTAATACTCTTGATCTGATTATCAGCAGTGATTATTCATGCATTAAGAATTTGCAAATAAAGGAACCACTGGGTGACAGTGATCACAATGTACTGATATGGGAATTACTTAAAGATGTAACTACCATCAAGGCTAAAGGCAAAGGCTTTTGCTTTTGTAAAGGTGACTACAGGGGTCTCACACAGTTTTTAAATTCTGTACAGTGGGATCAACTGATGATGTTACCAATGTTGAATTCTAAATGAGAAGCCTTTGGGGATTTAATCTTGGAGGCTACTAGGCTTTCCATTCCAACTAAGAAATACTGTTCAAGGTTCAGGCCTAAATGGATGTCAGATGAATTAATGAGGCTAGTGGCAGAGAAGAAGAATGTATGGGATGCATATAAATTATCGGGTGACACAAAAAAGCCTATGGCAAATATAAGGTTGTCTGTAATCAAGTCACAAAGAAGGTTAGGCAGGCTAAGGTAGATTATGAGAAATCTTTGGCAAAGAATGCAAAGAAAAACAGCAAAGAGTTCTTTACTTATATAAACTCTAGAAAGAAAGAGATGAATCAGATTGGACCACTTAACATAGATGGGTTGACTATTGATGATCATGCTCTGGTAGCTGATAAACTGGATGAGTATTTTACATCTACATTCATACATGAGGTGTTATTCAATGAGGGGAATGCCAGAAGTTTATCAAACTCTAACAGGGAGCTAAGTGATTTTGTAATAACTGAGAGCAAAGTGTGAAGGAGAAATTGTTGAAGTTAAACATAAGGAAGGCACCTGGGGGTGGACGGGATCTATCCAGTTAAATTAAAGGATGCAGCATAGGAAGTAAGCAAACCCTTAGCTATAATTATGAGAGATTCCTTGGACTCAGGGGAGGTCCTCATGTGCAAATCTATCACCAATTCACAAAGGGGGTTCAAAAGGTGACACAAGTATCTATAGACCTGTTAGTTTAAATTCTGTTCCGGGGAAAATACAGCAGGCCCCCGTTATAACGCGGTTCGCTATACGCTGATTCGCTATAACGCTGTTCTTATATTATAATCCGTATCTGACTATAACGCTGTCACAGATCACTATAACGCTCTTTTACAGATTGCATTTTTGGCATATTTAATGAAATCGTTTCATTTGATGGAGTCGATAGCTTGAAAATGAATAGCAAAACAGCATTAAAACGTTTCCCACGCCGACTTGAGAAATTTTCTCACGCTCACTGAAATTTTCTCGCACGCTAATTTAGTTTCAGTACAGTGACTTGTTACGTAGTTCCGAGATCAACATTTTAAAAAATGATCAAGTATATTGCTTGTAATATTTGCGTTATATGCATTTATCCGAAGTCTAGTCATCACTCAGTAGAGTATTAGACATCGTGCGTAACGGAAAGTTTACTTGAACATTGTATCGTAATTAATTCAACCAACGCAGTTACATTTTCGAAGAGCTAATAATGACTGATAGGAATGAAAATGCAACAACGTCTGGGCGCAGTACGAAGACTATAAATGTAAGAAAAAGACTGAATTTGAAAATTAAATTAGACGTTTTGAAGCGAATCGATTCCCGTCAACGACAAACGGATGTGTGCCATAATTTAGGACTTGCAACTTTAACTGTAAGAACAATTATAAAAAAATAAAGAATTAATTTTTGCAGCGGCAAGCAACTAGGACTAAGCCGGCTATTAGGATTAAAATGGAAAGACTTTAATTTTATTGAAGATAATATTCCAATGCAGAATTCAGTTAAGTTAAATATTAAAAAAAGAGAGCGAGAGAAAGAGATTAGCCAATATGATGATCTGAAGAAAACTCGCCTAAAAAAAAAAAAAAAAAAAAAAAATGTGGAACCATTTAAAACTGGTAAGGGCTGGTTGAATAGATTTAAAATCCAGGGAGAAGCCGCAAGTGCAGATCAAGGAGCCGAAACTTTAAAAAAAAGAACTTGTTAAAATTGTTGAAGAGGGGTATTATGTGTTATACTTCTCAACAAGTTTTTAACATAGCTGAAGCAGGACTTTTGTGGAAACGAATGCCTAAAAGAAGTTCCATATTGAAAGAAGAAAAAAACATGCCAGGTTTCAAAGCGGCGAAGGATCGGTTGACTTTATTGTTGGTTGTAACGCTGCGGGGGATTTAAAATTAATACCCCTTTTAGTTTATTTGGAAGAGGGCCAAAGTTCAACTCAAAATCCACACATTTGTCATGATTAAATTCATCAATTAAATTAAATTCATTATTTTAATTGGAATTTTAAATTTACTTTTGATACGCAGTAGTTACCAAATAATTATACGTATGCAATGCAGAATATTTTATATGTGCAAATATTTGAATATTAAATATTTTGACCGACATTTGTGCATCTTTTCATTACTGTTTATTATTTATTAGGAAATATCCTATGGCACCGACCGCAGCTCATAAATACTTATGTTACCTTATGGGAAATCGGCGCTCGCTTAGCGCGGATTCACTTAGCGCTCTGTTTTTCCAGAACGAATGATCAGCGTTAAGCGGGGGTCACCTGTAATGGAGTCACTGGTTAAAGAGGTGATACTGGATCACCTAGACAAGACAGCAGTAATAGTTGACACAGCATGGGTTTGTTAAAGGGAGGTCTTGTCTGACCAATTTGATTGGATACTATGATGTGGTCACAAAGGAACTGAATGTCAAAAATAATTTTGATATCATATACTTGGATTTCAGGAAAGCTTGTGATACTGTTGCACATGGAAAACTGCTGTACAAATTGGAAAGGTATGGCATTAAGGGTAAGTTGCTACAATGGATAAAGGGATGGTTGAGTGGGAGACGACAGAGACAGGTAATCAATGGACACTGCTCTTCATGGACAAATGTTATTAGTGGAGTTCCCCAGGGTTCGGTGTTGGGCCCATTGTTGTTTTGTATATTCATCAATGATATTGATGAAGGTATATCAGCATTAATGTCCAAGTTTGCAGATGATACAAAGGTTGACAGGATTGTTAACGACAGTAAAGACAGTATGCTACTCCAACTGGACCTAGATAAGTTGGGCAAATGGGCTGAGAAGTGGCAACTGAAGTTTAACATTGACAAATGCAAAGTACCACATATGGGTAGCAAAAACCCAAGAGAAACGTACCAACTGTATAGTACTACACTCAGGGAAGTGGAAAGTGAAAAAGACCTGGGGATAATTGTGCAGTCAAATATGAAGTTTGCTGAGTGGTGTGCAGATGGGCTGCCAGGGCAGGTCATGGAGTCTTGTCAATTTTCCTAGAAGGGACAGGGAGATAATTATCCCATTGTACAAGGTAAAGGTCAGGCCACACCTAGAGTACTGTGTACAGGTCTGGAGGCCTCATTTTAGGAAGGATGTAGAGTTGCTAGAACAAGTACAAAGAAGGGCAACAAGAATGGTGAGGGGGAACAAAGGGGTGCTCTTACCAAGAAAGGCTTAATTTCTGCAAATTGCAGCACCTGGAAAGTAGGCACCTGCGAGGTGATCTGATTGAGGTGTATAAGGCCTTGAATGGGTTAAGCAAGCTGAATGGGATTTGTCCTCTTGCTCAGAATAAGAAACTGAGGGGGCATAGATTCAAATTGAGGAAAGACAGTTGTAGAATGGATGTGCGGAAGTTTGCCTTTAGCCAGAGTGTGGTTGATTGGTGGAACAGGCTTCCATCTTTTGTTGTGGAAGTTGATAGCCTAAATAAATTTAAGGCTGAGCTGAACAGGCATTTGGAACAAATGGGGGGGGGGGAAATGTTTTCCTTTTTTTTTGGCTGACGCTGCATAAACTTGCTTTCTTGCATCGTATGCCAATGCTAATGTGTAATGACATCCAACAGCTGTGGGGTATCTCAATACTGCTGCAGAACAAATATTTCAATAGGGCACCTCCGTAGCCAGGTGGGAAGGAGCAGCAGTGCGTAGCACATGCTTCTTGATTAGACCGGGGTTCGAGCCCGTCACCACCAAATATGGAGGATGCGGAAAGGTCAGGGAATGACCACCGCATATCCCGGAGCAATATGGCCTTAGTTGCTAATGTTCCTAAAAACCAAATAACAAACAAACAAAAAAAAAAAAAAAAAAAAAAATTTTTTTTTTTTTTAAATTCCTGTCGTTTCCCAATGATGATGACATTTTTGAATGGGACACAGCACCATAGCATTGAGCCAGATGTGTGTACATATAGGTTTCAGAATATCTGAATGAGCTCACCCTGCTCGTGCACGCTCTCTATCTCTCTCCACCTTCCAAATCTCCTTACTTCAACTTCATCAAGTATTTGCATGATGAGCTGAACAGAATATATAATTTTCTGAAATGAAAAGAAATTTTTCAACATATTACAATCAGATATTTTACTGAACCTTGGAGTCACTGTTAAAAATTCGAGAGCACAAATCTGTATTTTTCTTATTTTAAAACTTCTCTCTGTTTCTTAAAGAGAACTTCTAAAACAGCAATTCTGATTGTAACTTTATTACTCAATTTCCCCAAAAATGAAAGCTTTCAATTACATCCAGTGATTGAAGCAAAGCAGGATGCTAACCCGCTTCTTCTTCTCAAGAGCTAAATATTCTAAGACATTACACAGCACTGGATTAAATGGCTTGAAGCAATCTTACTAGCCTTTTGTGGATTTGAAATCACCTCCTTTACTGTTTTTCTTAAAACATTAGATAAAGATTAATACAAAAATGTAACAAAATGGTAAGCATGTGTGTCTGCACATGTTATATGGGGGTTTCTCACTCATTTCTCAAGTTTATAAAATTTACAAACCATCTCATTTCTTTTCTTTGGCTCAAAAAACTTCACAAACCATCCTACTTCCCATTTATTTTTTCTCATTTCAAGCACTGATTACACCTAAGTTCTCTACACAATCCCAACAATTTTTAGCACTTGTTTCAGCAGCTGATCTTAATTGGCAGGTAGGTTAGGAGACAAACCACACCTCTGAAATCATGTAGAGTGCATGCAGCATGTATTAACAGATAAAATTTGCTGACAACTGTTGTAAGATAATCTGAGTAGAAAATTTTACTCTAACCACTTAATTTTTACTCGGTAATAAATAACATTTGGCATTTTTACATTAACATTAAATTTATCGTTAGCATAAACATCTCATGCCAAGGAAAATTGTAATATTAATTAAGCATGATAAAAATCCCTTTAGCCAACTAACATCAGAGATGTTAGATAGCTAAAGCAACAATCAGATAAAACTACTGAATCCATGTTAAGTTTTAGAAAATGAGTATTCAGGTTATTCATATGATAAAAACTTAAGCCTTTAATTTTTTATTTATTTTGTTTATTTATTTATTAGCTATGGCTTGAAATGACTTGAATTTCTGTAGATTGTAATTTCAGCTAGTTCTTTTACCGTTATCTCCTTTGCGGTAACATTTTCATCTGGCTCATTTAAAAATTCTAATTTTTTTTTGCATTTAAAAATTAGAATTTTTAAATACAAGTCTGCACGTGACTTTATTAGCAGGAGACAAACAAATAACACATCTGCTTCTGATGGCTGATGGAACACAGAGGTGGGCAGGGGGCAAATGCTTGTTTATTGCCCATCCGACACACGGTAAGCTTGGTATGCTATTCAAATCTTTTTCAACTATCACATAAAAAAAGATCACATTAACTGGAAATATGCATCACGTAAAGTGAAAAGTGGTATAATTTTTTCAAATAGTGGTAAGTGAAAAATGTGTTAATCGAACTCTCATTATGTGAGGCCTATGTAACTGTTTTTACTGCAACCACTATATGAACACTACTGGTTAACAACGGGACACTCCTTTCAGGAATATACATATATCCAAATGGGACACTCATTTTCAGTGGCAGCATGGCAGCTCAATTTTGCAGTTATATCCACAGCTTTATTAAAAATGTAAGAATACCTTATCCTTGAAATATCTATCACATACTTAATACTATACCTAATTAAAACAGTTTTGCCAGATGATATACAGCTGAACTCCCCCAAAATATTTCCAACTGCCACAAGAACTTCACAAGTTGATTCTTGGAGACCATTACTAAAAGTAAAAAAAATAAAAATGTTTAAGAATTAAGTTGAAAAAATCATATTAAAATATAAGAAATTTTTTTTTTTTTTAATGAAAACCCCAAAACATGAGGGTTATTAGAACCTATAGTACTTAGTACCATGCATTGGTTGGACGTTGAGAAGACAAAAGAAGATATTTGTTGACAATTAGACCTGAACTTCTGTAGACTAATTTTCAGGAAATAGGTATGAAGGAAGGTTGTTTATTCATTATTTATATATTGTTTATATTATTTAGTTATATATATATATACGGCAGACTCTCGATTTACCGGGATCGGATTAACCGGGACACTTCAAGACTCCAAATTAAAAAAAAAAAAAAATCAACCAGAAATCATAAAATTCAAGTAATAACTAGAATAGGTATAAACAGATATTTTGCAAGTCGTAAATAAGCGACAAGAACCGCCGTTATAAGTCATCATTGGGAGAAGGTGCCTATTATCTTGCAACCCCTGCTGTCTTTACACCTGCTGCTCAAAAAAAAAAAAAAAAAAAGAGAGAAAAATGTTTAGTTTGTTTTAGTGCATTGCGTCAATTGTTGTGTTCCATCACACCACAAATGGACAAATTTTCTTTCGTTATTTATGTCAGGGATGTCGAAATTTTTTTTTTTTTTTTTTTTTTTTTTTTTGTTTAAAAATCGCAAAAATGATGGGTAAACACAAAAGAGTTGCGCTTTCAGTTAAACAAAGACTTGAAATTATTCAAAAGTTAGAAAACGGTGCATTTGTTAAATCTCTAATGAACCATTATAAGGTTGGTGACCAAACCGTATGTGACATTGTAAAAAAAAAAAGATTTAAAATCGACATCGCAAAAAATAAAGGGAAGCATCGTATTAAGTTTTTTTATCTATCGCCGTATTTTTTATGTAGGTTGCTCAACATTTTTCGATATAGTAATTCCCCGACTTAAGCAACTACAGATTTACGTAAATTTGTTTTCACTCAATTTTTTCTATTTATTTATTTATTTTTATTTTTTTTTTTATGATTGTAAAATTTAAAACAACAAAATAATAATAATAAGCAATCAATAACGACGATCACGACACGCACAAATTGCACAAGTGAGATCGGAGTAACAAGCAAAAAAATAGGAAAGAAGAGAAGATTCTTACAATTATTTATGTTTTTTTTTTTATGACTGAAGATTTCAGTGAAGGGAACACACACTTCACCATAATAACGTAAAAACCCACAGAATTCCAGCTATCGGTATCATCACAAACGCAATAAGATCGAGTTTACTACCCGTTTATAATTACATACACAAACAGAAAAGCCCAATAACATTGAAAGTGCAAATTGTTTTATGGTAGTGACCTCCAGAAATGTGCTTTAGTAAAATGTGAGCTCGTGCGGGGTGATAATAGTGAGTTTTCACCTTAACCCTGTGAAGTTCTTTACAGAAAATTTCATTTTGACCGTTATCATATTACCGACTAAGAGATTAAGTGACAGCAGTACTAGTAAATCTACCAAGAAAAGGAAGGCAATTGATTTGGATCAGAAAATTAAACTAATAAGAATGTATGGAAATGGTCAAACATTAACAAGTATCGCGCTGAATTCAGATTTGTCAATAATAATATAGCAGCAATACGTTATTAGGCATTCCTGAGTTACGTAAAACTCAACGAAGTAAGAAGTCCTGGAACGTATCTCTTACATATGTTGGGGACTTCCGTATTTTTGGATTAACTGGGAAATCAATTATCCGGGATTTGTTTTTTACCATCTATCCCGGAAAATCGAGGGTCTACTATATATATATATATAGTTATTATAGTAAAAGTATAATATGTACAATAGACTAATACTCAAGATTTCTAAGAGGTACAAGCTAAAGATTATAATGATTTATGCACCAACATCGAGCCATGATGATGAAGAGGTTGAAGAAATGTACACCGAAATTGAGTCTTCTAGATGAGCAGAAAACCCACTACACTATTATTATGGGGGACTTCAATGCTAAGGTTGGAAAAAGGCAAAACAGCGCAGAAAGAGGAACTATAGGAAATTTTGGAATTAGTGAAAGAAATAAAAGAGGTGAAAGACTTGTGGAATTTGCAGAATCTCAAGGACTGTCAGTAATGAACACTTTTTTCAAGAAAAGGGTGAACAGAAAGTGGACATGGAAGAGTCCAAATGGATTAACAACTAATGAAATCGACTTCATCCTCACTAACAGAAGATATATTGTGAATGATATTACCGTCCTGAATAAGGTAAATGTTGGAAGTGATCACAGAATGGTAAGATGTACACTTGATATAGATGTAGGAAAGGAAAGGAAAAAAACTGACTCGAGTAAATAATACAAAGGTCTTTCAAATAACAGAGGAGGAGAAAAAGCAGTATGTACTGGAACTTAAGAACAAGTTTGAGCTTCTGCAGACTGCTCAGGACCAAGATATCGATGAGGAATATTACAACTTTCTGAAAGTGATAAAGCCCAAGAAACCTATAGGGAAACAGAAATCCAAAGAAGAAAAAATTAGTCAAGAAACACTTGTCATGATGAACCGAAGATGATAAATGAAGAGCAAGAAAAACACTAACAGGGAGAAAATTGAGTATACTGAGTTATGCAAAGCCATTAGAAAGAGACTCAGAGAGGACATAAGAAGATTTAACACAAGAAAAGTAGAACACGCATTAAGGGAAAACAAAGGATTTAAATCAGCAGCCATGAGCAGTAATACAGAAAGACAAATGATACTGAAACTGAAGAATAGAGATGGTGTACTTATAAACAGCAGAGAAGGCATAATTCAAATAGCAGAAGACTACTATAGAGAATTATACAAGGAGCGAGAGAATGATACCAGCAGTGGGGAAGATAGATTGCAAAGTAGCAACCCATACGACATACCCGATATTCTTCCTGATGAGGTAGAACATGCATTGAAGAAAATGAAGAATCGGAAAGCCCCGGGGGAAGATGAAGTTACTGTAGAGTTGTTAAAATTGGGAGGAAGAGACATAACACAAAAACTGGCAAGGCTCTTCACAAAGTGCATTAGAAAAGGTGTGACGCCTAAGCAGTGGAATAATGCAATCATAGTTTTGCTGCATAAGAAAGGAGATAAATCAGAAATTGGAAATTATAGACCAATTAGCTTGTTATCCCACATCTACAAGTTGTTCACAAGGGTCATTACTAACAGATTTGAAAGAATACTTGATGAGAATCAACCGAAAGAGCAAGCTGGCTTTAGGACAGGATTCTCAACTATGGATCACCTTCACGTAATATCACAGCTAATGGAGAAAGCAAATGAATATAAAACAACATTATGCCTGGCATTTGTGGATTATGAAAAGGCATTTGACTCCATACAGCATAAGGCAATGTTTCGGGCACTGGAAAGACAAGGCATAGATACCCCATATATTATGATTTTGAAGAAAATATATGAGAGTGCTACCTCCTTTATTAGACTAGACAAAGACAGTAGCAAATTTAAAATCGAGAAAGGAGTTCGACAAGGAGACACAATATCTCCGAAGCTGTTTACTGCTGCCCTTGAGGAAGCTTTCAGAAGATTAGACTGGTCGCAGAAAGGAGTCAATGTGAACGGAGAGTACCTAAACCATTTACGATTTGCAGATGACATTGTGGTCATAAGCCACGATCCCAAAGAATTAGAGGAAAATCTTAATCAGTTATGCACAGTTAGTAAGGATTTTGGACTAAAGATGAATATGGCTAAAACAAAAGTAATGATGAACAAGTATGCCACGGAAAGGGAAATAATGATTGAAGGAGCAGTAATTGAAAAGGTGGAGTCATATACTTATCTGGGACAAGTTATTAGCTGTAATAATGATAAATGGCTGGAAGTCAAGAGAAGAATAAAGTTTGGATGGATAGCATTCAGGAAATATAGTCACATACTGAAGAGCAATATCCCAGTTTGTCTGAAACGTAAAATAATGAACCAATGTATACTCCCCACCATGACTTATGGAAGTGAAACTTGGGCACTCACCAAAAGAATGGAAGAGAAGCTGAGAACTACACAGCGAAGAATGGAACGAATCATATTGGGAATCAGCCTGTTAGATAAGAAGAGAAACACATGGATTAGGCAACAAACTCAAGTAAAGGACATTCTTATCAAAACTAAAGAACTAAAATGGTCTTGGGCAGGACACATAGCTCGAAGACATGATGACAGATGGACTAAGAAAATAACAGAATGGTATCCAAGAGGAGCTAGAAGAAAACCTGGAAGACAAAGGCGGAGATGAATAGATGAAATTCATGAGTTTGTGGGTAGTAAATGGATGGCCAGTGCTCAAAACAGAAGGAACTGGAAAGTTGCTGGAGGGGCCTTCATCCTGCAGTGGATTGAAAATGGCTGATGATGATGATGATGTACTATATAGATGCTGAATATGTATATAAACATAACAGTATACAGCAGACAATAAGGCCAAAATAACTTATAAAGACTAAGATAGCCTGTGTAGGTCTACAATGCCATACCCTGGAAATAAACATACAATTAGTAATAATATATAAATATATAATACAACAATGATTATGTAGTTAATCATTGTTGTATTATATAATTATTGATATTTAGATACACTGAAAGGAACTTTTTCGAGGGCTAACCCCTTTCAATATATCCCACCAATAATTAACAGAGCTGTCTGTTTCTGATTGCTATCTGCCTGTTTAACTAAGTTCAATTATTAAAATATAAACATAGAGGCTAATTTGGTTATAATTTAAATTTAGCAGCAAACAGGCAAGATAACAGCTAGCCCGACAGATAACTTCAAAATGAATAATAGAAAATAGAGGGCCAACCATAATTTTATTTGCTTTATATTTATGCAAAAGAAAGCTACTGCTGACATAAGGAGAAAGGAAATAGGGATAAGTATAGTAATAGTACCTCAATTTCCCTCAAATTTCTCTAATAGATCTTGAGGTATGAAAAATTAGAGTTAGATAGTAAAACGTGAAAAGTAAAGAAAATAGCTTCATATAATTGTACTTAGGCATAATTTTTATATTTATCCCAATTTTTATATATATATATATTAATTTTATATATTTAATATATATAAATATATATTTATATCAGGTCAAAGTCCTGACTGATTTTTGTTTTGCGAGTGGCAGTGAAAATTTTTAATTATTTTGGGCAGGAGGCATTACCAGTAATTAAGGCCTAACTAACTGGCTAGCCATTTGATAATAACCACAACATTATCACAAATGAAAATTTAATAAAAATAGAAAGGCTTAAAAAAACATAGGCTTAAAAGTAGTGTTCAAGAATATATATATATTATATAATATATAAATATATAATAATATATTTATATATTAATTGAATATTTCCTTTTTCTTTCTCTCATTTGATAATACAGTATGCATGTCTATATACATATACAGTGGACCCCTGCTTTATGATATTAATCCGTTCCAGAGACACCATCATATCGTGAAAATATAGTAATGTGAACCCAATAATACACTTGTTTTTTGATAATTTGTTCCAAGACCTTGGAAGTTGAAATTTTCGCTATATATCTCTCTAAAAGGTGATTTTTATAATGGAAATTACACATATTGATTACAAAAATGATTAAAAACTAATATATTAATTAAAGCACAACACAAAAAAATCACTTCAACTAAAGGATGCAAAAACAAAACATGCAGCAAATACATTTACAAACGCTGCTAAGAGAAGGACCACATGATCCGGTCAGAGACAATCATAAGCCTATCATAAAGTGAAATAAGTAGGGACCAGTTAACATGATCACTTGTTAGTAGAATCAGCTGCTTTATAGAATCAAATTTCAAGAAACCAATTCAAATCATTAAAATGCACTACACTTTCATCATTATCATATGTTCTATTATAAGAATCAATTTTGAGATTTAATTAAGAGCAAACAGGGTATCGTGTATGGTTTTCACATTGATGGGATCCCTATCCCATTCTGTGAGAAGTTTATTAAAGTCGTTAAGATTTTGTTACCCATTCCTGTTGTAGCTGTTGTTCTTGCTTAATTTTACCATTTTTTATCCCATTAATGTGCAAGTTTTTAGTTAGTTGAAAGATGGTATATGTACACTGTTTGGGGCTAGTGTAAGTGAAATTTCTGCCATTGAATCTATTGTTTAGTCTGTATGGGTAGAAGGATTTATACTGTAGTATAAACAGGTCTTCCATAATTTCTCTTTTGGCGGTGTTTTCCATTATTGCTAGGATTGCAATCGATATATTAGTGAAATTGTGTTTTTGTAAGTGTCTGAGTTCTATTACATTGGTGTAATAGAACTCAGACACTTGAAGCTGCTGTCTTTGGTGGGATTTTCGTATTTCTTTATTTGTGAACGGTGAAGATTTAATCTTATGTGCAACTCTGTACTGGTTTGCCCTATATAGTGAATTCCGCATATTTTACATGTAATTAGGTATATAACATTTTTTGCATGGCAAAAAAATGGTGTATTATCGGAGGTTAGTTGGTGCTGGTTATACATGTATGGACATGTTTTGCATAGTTTACTGTTACATTTGTTAAATTTTAGTTGGCTCTGGTGGCGTAGACTATCTATATAGTCTTCAATGTGTAGGAAGAAATTAAAAAATTTAGGTCCATTGGATTTCGATTGATTCACTTGTGGTGTGGCGGCATTGCATGCTATATGACCGTTTTCAGGAAATGTCGGGTCCTGTGTGGTCATGTCTATACCCGGGGTGCAATTTATGCTGTGATACCCATACAGCATGTTGTTCCTATATGTAGTATTATTCATTGTTATAAGAAATTATAAAGTTATAAGAAGTTATGATGATATATGAAAATATAAGGTCCGGTTCCATGTTAATACACTTTACTTCCTTTAATGATGGAATTTTTAAGTTTCTTATATAATTTGATTAAATTTATAATAATTATTAATTATAATTATTATCATCATTATCACTGTAGTCCCAGGAGCTGACGAGCAAGGCTGGGTACTAGCAGAGTCAATTATATTGTGTTCTTACTGAAGACTATAAAAATGATATTTGGTAAAGTTTACCATATTAGGTTTTTTTTTTTTTTTTTTTTTTTTTTTGATTTGGTAGTTGTTGGCGCATCGGCTTCTGTGGCCATATTGCACCTCCCAAGGTTTTTGCAGTACTTTGATCCAAGCCTGAGGCGGGAATCGAACCCGCGACCTTTGGGTTGCCGGGCAGGTACTTTACCCACTCGGGTAGCCTGGTCGGCCACCATATTAGGTACCTGTCATTCCAGGGTATAGTATTTCCTATATAATTATATTAACACACTTTTTCATTAACATACTTCTTGTATTTAAACATACTAACACTTATTGTACTTGTATAAACACATCATTTCATTTATATAGGTTCCTTCTGTCATCAGAGGCAACCCCCCCCCCCGGCACCTCCGTAGCCAGGTAGGCAGGAGCAGCAGTGCGTAGCACACGCTTCTTGATTAGACTGGGGTTCGAGCCTGTGACCACCAAATACAGAGGATGTGGAAAGGTCAGGCAATGACCACCGCATATCCCCGGAGCAATATGGCCTTAGTTGCTAATGCTCCTAAAAACCAAATAACAACAAATAACAGCAAACCCCCCCCCCCCACTAACTCAAATATAAACCCTCTCAAGGCTATCAGAACATTTGCATCGACATAGGAAATATTGCCTACAGCAATTTCACCATCACGCCATAGTCAATGAAAAACGCAGCTGCGCAGTACCATTTAATCAACACATAAAACAACCAGAAGGCAGGAATTGATCCCTTTTCAGTCTGACCACCACAGAAGGAAGTAAGAACCCATTCTCATTTAATCTGATACATACCCGTTGGGCTTTGTGTCGCCTATCCCAGTTTGCTGATTCTGACACTATTTTTACAAAATTTAAATTTAACGCATGTTATCTTTTCTCATTTAATTTCTATTAATTTCTATACAATCACCTAAAAATTAAAATCAGGCAAAACTGGAATGGGAACAACAGAAACGGGTAGGTATGAGACATTCTTTTAGTCTGGCTATTGGTCTGCTCAAAGCCCCTGAAGAAGTAGCATAGTTTTTTTTTTGTTAGCAGACCGATGACCGAGTGAGAGAATGCTATTTACAATTTTCATTGTTTATTATCATTTTTATTGTTATTTTCATTGTTCATCATTTTTATTTTTATTTCCATTTTCATTAATATAATTTTACATAGGCCTTCCAGGCTAAAGCTAGTTTACTTTTACTAACTTGTTAGTTTGGCCCTTGAGTCTGGGCAGTCCACTGCCCAGACTCAAGGGCCAAACTAACCTGCAAACAAAGTCAAACCTTGAGTCTGGGCAGTGGACTGCCCAGACTCAAGGTTTGACTTTGTTTGCAGTCTCACTGGCAAGCAGGTAGACAGTGTGAAGACTTTAACAACCCAGTCACGAGAAGTATCCACAGCATATGAGATGCAAGAGGGTGCACAAATATAAAATCACTGGGTTGCTAAGGTCTTCATACTGTTTATGTGCTCACTGACGAGATTCCAACCAGAGTTAAAACTCAAGTCTGTGCAGTGGAAAACATTTTAAATAAAATGCAACATACTTCTCCACTGGAGCAGTGCATTTTATTTAGAGTATACAATACCAAGGCAACCTGTGGCAAAGGTGCCTCCACAATATGAGATCTAAGTTTGCTTAATGCTACATAAGGAAAACAGCTTTGGCCACCACTTACAATAATGTTTTACATTACTAATAGCATCTACTCTCACAAATCACTTAAATCTCCTTATTTATGTATGTACAAACGTATGTTACTATAGTTAAATCAGTAAGTATATTTATCACTAAGTTACAGCATGCCAGAAAGAAGCTGAAATATATGAACAGTTATGAACTATCAGCAAGATATTTAATTAGCAAACAAAAATTGCATATGCTTAGGTTTTTATTAAGTGTCACTTTATTATTAGATTTACTGATTTGCTTCAACAAACAATTTTCCGAAGAACTCCTGCTGTGGTTGTTGTTATTTGGTTTTTAGGAGCATTAGCAACTAAGGCCATATTGCTCCAGGAGTATGTGGTGGTCATTCCCTGACCTTTCCGCATCCTCCCTATTTGGTGGTCACGGGCTAAAACCCCGGTCTAATCAAGAAGCGTGTGCTACGCACTGCTCCTCCTGCCCACCTGGCTATGGAGGCACCTCTTGCTGTGGTAAGCACATTGTTGTTACATGTCTGATGCATGCTGTTTGATAAAGTATTGTCATATATCTTGACAATACATGGAACTTGTATTGTCATACAAGTTCCATGTAAACTCCTCCAGGTCCAGGTGATTTGCCATTCCGTCCTTCCTTTAGCAGGAGTTCCACTTCCCTAACAGAAACTTTTAAGCACGAGTCTTCTACACCAAAATCCTCCATCATCTTGAACTCTTCCCGGTTTTCTTTTAAAAGTCCTTCGTAGTACTCCGTCCAGTCTTTCAACGGTATTAATTGCAAACCAGCATTGTGTTTATTCTGTTTTCTCAAGTCTTTAAGGACCTTCCATGATTCCGCTGATTGCTTAAAGCCCAATTTGCTATTAATAGTTGCACATTTCCTTTCCCATTCTTCATTTTTCGCTTCTTTTTTTTTTTTTTTGATTTGGTAGTTGTTGGCGCATCGGCTTCTGTGGTCATATTGCACCTCCCAAGGTTTTTGCAGTACTTTGATCCAAGCCCGAGGCGGGAATCGAACCCGCGACCTTTGGGTTGCCGGGCAGGTACTTTACCCACTCGGCTAGCCCGGTCGGCTCTTTTTCGCTTCTACTACCAACCAATTGGCTATTTTCTTTTTTTCAACATAAATGTTCCTATATGCATCATTCCTGTCACCCAGCCATTTCTGATATGCAAGTTTCTTTTCCTCTACAGCAGCTCTTACTTTATCTGTAATCCAGGTCTTTTTTGGTCCTTGGCTTTTCTTTTTGCCTAGGATTTCATGAGTTATTTTTTTAACAGTATTTTTTAAATATTCGTAGATTTCTTCAGTATTACCTTTTATCTCTATGTTAATTGCAGCATCCAGTCTCTGGGTGAAGTTGTTTCTAATGCTGTCGTCCTGGAGTAGGTCAATGTTAAATTGATCCATTTGTAGCATTTCTCCTTCCCTGCATTGTTGGTTGTCCACACATATTTTATTAATCCAGTTCCACCTCAGTGTTGTTTTAACAAGAAAATGGTCAGATCCACATTCAGCTCCTCTATAAACTCTGACATCTTTCAATACATAGGTCCCTGAATGTTTTGAAATAATGTAATCTATAACTGATCTAATTTGTCTTGTCTCCTGTGACCAAGTATATTTATGGATATCCTTGTGTTGGAAAAATGTGTTGTTTATTCTCAAGTCGAACTGTTCACAAAGATTGCATAGTCTATCTCCGTTGTCATTCCTCTCTTTCTCTCCAAATCTTCCAATAACGTTGCTATTTCGTTCAGTTCCTACTCTTGCATTGAAATCACCCATTAGAAATATCTCTTTGTTCTTAGGAATTTTTTCTATTAGTTCTCTCAGATCCTCCCAAAATTCATCCTTCAAGGTATCGGTGGTGTCATTAGTCGGGGCATATATTCCCAAAATACATATTTCTCTCCCATACATTTTCAGTTCCAATGAGATCATTCTTTCATTAATAAATTGCCAGTTTTTGATGTTGTGTCTCAATTTCTTTTTAACAGCAATAGAAACTCCTGCTCTTTCACTCTTATCAACTCCACTCCAAAAATGGTAGTATTCTCCCATTATTTCCTCTCCACATCCCTTTTTCTTTGTCTCTGATAACACGACGATGTCTAACTTGAATTTTTGCAGTTCATCTGAAAGAAAGTTTCTTTTAGTTGAAAGGTCTTGAATATTCCAGCATCCCAAAATCATAGTCCTTTTCCGTTTGCAGAGTCGTTTCCAAAAGTGCAGTCCATTTTCATTTTCACTTGTAGGTCGTTTAGCATTTGTGTATTTTTTACACTGAATGAGGAGCTAGCCCGTTGCAGCAACCCCCAACTTGGAGGGCCAGGGTTATCTCTCTTAGTCTGGCCCCTACCCTTTGACCTGTCTGGCTTGGGAGGCCCTACCAGTAGCTAAGCTACCGCCGACTTAGCTCTCCGGGTCATCGGGACACACAAGCTCCCCCCACCGCGACAAGGTGGAGAATACCATCGGGGGAGACTTATGTTCATGTCTAAGAGCAGAGCAAAAGGGGAAGAGAGAAGAGGAGAAAAGAAAATACAGATATTCTAATCACACTGGTAAGTACATTTGTAATACAAAAAAACATATAATTCTCAATTAAACACAACTAGTTACTAAGAATAATAAATTACAATATTACAAATGAGAACATTCTTACCTAGAATGTTCAGGAAACACTCCCACTTCTTAGCTAGAAACCTGCAATGCTGAACAAATTATCAGCTTGCATTGCCTAACTACACATGAGAGAGAGAGAGAGAGAAAAAGAGAGATTATGGTGATAAGTAATTTTAATTCTGGTACTGGAACCAATAACATGCTTAGAGTTAACATGGGAATTGTAAAAATTAAGAAAGCAACCTTGCAGGAAAATAAGCTGTAAAATATGACCAAAATAAATGAATGAAAAATTAATATTCTATTTATTCCATTTTAAATGGAAAATCATCATCATCTTCAGCCAATGTCAATCCACTGCAGGATGAAGGCCTTCTCAGATTTCTAGAAACTGTGGTCTTGTGCTTTCTGTTGCCATTGTTCACCAGCAAATTTCACAATTTCATTGATCCACCTCATCTTAGGTGTTTTTCTCGGGCGTTTAGAGTCAAGCGGTTCCAAAATTCATTTGGTCCATCTATCATCACATATCAAGAAGAACGTGACCTGCCCACTTCCATTTTTAGTGTTTTGTTTTTTTCAACAATGTCACAGACCTTGGTTTGTTGGAATATACATATATAAATCTTGGAATATACATCAATAAAAAAATAAATGACATGTTTCTGATGTATACAGGTAGTTCTCGACTTTACGAGTTAATTTGTTCCTAGCGCGCTCATAAAGTGAAAACTCGTAAAGCGGGAATTTATTTCCCACAGACATAATGTAAAAAATAGGGATTACGTTCTCAACAATGAAATCAGTTAGCTACTTAGTTTATGTTTAAGGCGCCTCCATAGCCAGGTGGGCAGGAGCAGCAGTGCGTAGCACACACTTCTTAGCATTAGTATTAGTAGAGGCATTTGATGCAAGAAAGCAAGCTTATGCAGCATCAGCCAAAAAAAAAAAAAAAAAAAAACCCACTTCCACTCCACCCCTCTGTTCGTTCAAAATACCTGTCCAGCTGAGCCTTAAACTTATTTAGGCTATCAACCTCCACCACAAGGGATGGCAGTCTGTTCCACCAACCAACCACCCGCTGGCTAAAGGCAAATTTCCGCACGTCTATCCTACATCTGTCTTTCCTCAATTTGAATTTATGCCCTCTCAGGTGATTTTTCTGAGCTAGAGAAAGAATCCCATCAGCATTGAGCATGCTTAAACCATTCAAGGCTTTATACACCTCTATCAGATCACCTCGCTGGTGCCTAGTCTCCAGACACTGTAATTTGCAAAACTTAAGCCTTTCTTCGTAAGAGCACCCCTTTGTTCCATTCACTAATCTTGTTGCCCTTCTCTATACTCGTTCCAGCAGCTCTACTTCCTTCTTGAAATGAGGCCTCCAGACCTGTACACAGTACTCTAGGTGTGGCCTGACCATTGCCTTATACAATGGAATAATCACCTCCTTATCCCTGCTGGAAAAATTTCTGTATATCATTGACAATACTCCATGAGCTACTCTTGCAGCCCGTCTGCACTGCTCAGAGAACTTCATATCTGCCTGCACAATCACCCCCAAGTCCCTTTCATTCTCTACCACTGTCAGTGTAGTACCACAGAGTTGATACATTGCTCTGGGGTTGCTGTTTCCCATGTGTAGTACTTTACATTTGTCAATGTTAAACTTCATTTGCCACCTCTCAGCCCATCTGCTCAACCTTTCCAGATCCTGTTGCAGCAGCATAGTGTCAGTAGTGTCCTTGACAACCCTGCCAACCTTTGTATCATCTGCAAACTTGGACATTAAGCTTGATATACCATCATCAATATCATTTATAAATACAGAAAACAACAATGGACCCAACACTGAGACCTGAGGGACTCCACTAATAACATCAGTCCACGATGAGCAGTGTCCATTGATTACCACTCTCTGTCTTCTCCCCCTCAACCACCCCTTTATCCATAGCAGTAATTTGCCTCCAATGTCACACTGCTCCAATTTGTGTAGCAGTCTTCCATGTGCAACAGTATCAAAAGCCTTTCTAAGATCCAAGTATATAATATCAAAGTTATTTCCTGCATCCAGCTCTTTTGTGACTGCATCATAGTATCCAATCAAGTTGGTCAGGCAAGACTTCCCCTTAACAAAACCATGCTGTGTCTGAGCTATAACTGAAGTCTTGTCTAAATGATCCTGCAGTGCTTCTTTAACCAGTGCCTCCATTAATTTTCCTGGAACAGAAGTTAAGCTCACAGGTCTATAATTACTTGTTTCAGCCTTTGATCCTCCTTTGTGAATTGGGGTCACATTTGCACATTTCCAGTCCATGGGTACCTCCCCTGAGTCCAAGGAAGCTCTCATAACTATGGCTAAGGGTTTGCTTACTTCCTTTGCTGCCTCCTTTAATATAACTGGATAGATCCCATCCACCCCGGGTGCCTTTCTTGTGTTTATCTTCAACAGTTTCTCCTCTGCTTTACTCCCAGTTATTTCAAGATTCTGTAGCTTACTGCTAGAGTTGAATACACCTCTGGCATTCCCCTTGCTGAATAACTCCTCATGTGTGAATGTCGATGCAAAATATTCATTTAGTTTGTTAGCTACCTGAGCAGGATCATCAACAGTTGACCCATCAATATCAAGTGGACCAATCTGATTCATCCCCTTCCTTCTAGAGTTTACATAAGTAAAGAACTCTTTGCTGTTTTTCTTTGCATCCCTTGCCAAGGATTTCTCGTAATCTGCCTTCGCCTGCCTAACCTCCTTTGTAACTTGGTTGCATATCAACTTGTATCTATCATAGGCTTCTGTGTCATGTGTTAATTTGTAAGTATCCCATGCATTTTTCATCTCTGCCATATGCCTCATTAGTTCATCTGACATCCATTTTGGCCTAAACCTTGAACAATATTTCTTAGTTGGTATGTAAAGCCTAGTAGCTTCCAAGATAAGTTCTTTGAATGCTTCCCATTTTGAATTTGCTGTTGGTAACATCATCAGTTGGTCCCACTGTATAGAATTTAAATACTGTCTCAGTCCATCGTAGTCGCCTTTACGGAAGCAATAACCCTTCCCTTTACCCCTAATGGTAGTTACCTCTTTGAGTAAATCCCACTTCAGCACACTGTGATCACTGCCACCTAGTGGTTCATTTATCTGCAGATTCTTAATGCATGAAGAATCACTGCTGATAATCAAATCAAGAGTATTACTCCCTCTAGTTGCCTCCCGAACATGCTGATGTAGAAAACAATCATCCAATAAATCCACAAAAGCCCTGCTAGTGTGTGAGTAACCAGCCCCCAAATTCCAGTCAATATCTGGGAAATTAAAATCTCCCATTATAAGACTCTCTGATTTACTGGCCCACTCTATTTCCCTGTACAGTTCCTTATTATACTCATCAGAGTCATTAGGCCTATAGCACACTCCTACTCTCAATTTTGATCTCCCAATGCTTATGTCACACCAAACTGACTCAACACTGCACTGTCCAGCGAGTGATGTCGACTGGCTTCACTTCCTTGGTTTTTATGTGTTTCTTAACTAATAGCATAACCCCTCCCCCCTTCCTATCCTGTCTATCCTTTCTGTAGACGTTGTACTCCCCAAATTGCAGTTCTGCATCCCTTATATCTGTGTGACACCACGTCTCTGATATCCCAACAATATCTGCCTTTGATGTTTTGAGCAATACCTCAAATTCATCAAATTTATTTACTAAACTCCTAGCATTGGTGTACACGCAAGTATACCTGCACCTGTTTCTATTCTTAGCTACCCTAACTGCACCTGTTTCTATTCTTAGCTACCCTATTCTTGATTAGCCCGGGGTTCGAACCCGTGACCACCAAATACGGAGGATGCGGAAAGGTCGGGGAATGACCACCGCATATCCCTGGAGCAATATAGCCTTAGTTGCTAATGCTCCTAAAAAACCAAATAACAATGACAACAAGTTTATGTTTAAATTGATTGATTTATTCAAAGAAATGAAAACGTAGCCTGTAAAATCAAAAAAATTATTATAATAAAGAAATTATTTATGACTTACAAATGTTAAAGCATGTTTATTCTTCATCATCATCATCGACTAAATGCACACTCATTGATCACTCATTATTGGCTCGGCACGCATTGGTTTGTTGCACAAGGAGTCATCTTCTTCAGAAATGCTTTGAGGCATTTTTTTCCAAGATAATCTTCTCATTTAATTATAAATTTCACGACTGCATGCATAAGCATTTTTTAATGGCACACACAAATTGCAACTAACACGATTCGCATGGAGTAACAAGTTTACGAAGCTTAAAAAAAGGAATGAAGAGAAGATACTGAAAATTTATTTATGTTTTTTATACAATTGAAGATTTCAGTAAAGGAGGAAACACATTTCACCATAATAACGTAAAAAACCACACAATTCCAGTTATCGATATTTTCGCTAATGCAAGAAGATCGAGTTTACTACCTGTTTATAATTGCTTGCAGTAACAGAAAAGCCCAATAAACTGGAAAGTGCAAATTGTTTTTATAGTTTTATGGTTTAGAAAAATATCACAAAGGTGTTTAAAAATTGATTCTTATAACGGAACATATGATAACAATGAAAGTGTAGTGCATTTTAATGATATGAATTGGTAACTAATACAATTTACAAACCACGCTCACAACATTGTTTTATATGGTCTTAAGGTCATGCTCGTGACCTTAAAAATGACATTTTAGAGAAAAATAGCAGCAAAAAAATTTCAACTTCTGAGATCTTGAAACAAATTACCAAAAAACAATGTGTTATTGGGTTCACATTACGATATTTTAACAATATGATGGTGTCTCTGGAACTGATTAATATCGTAAAGCAGGGTACACTGTATTGTATAGCTACGCACGTGGTTTGGAATGAGGTCTTTATGAATATTTAACATTCATTTTTTGCAATTAATGTTCTATTTTCGATTTTGTTGATACTTGTTACTTGGGAAAAAAAAATTCATAAACCTGGAAACGCGTAAAGCGAAAACTCGTAAAGCAAGAACTGCCCGTATATATATAAAAATTTAGAAAGTAGTACAATCATGCAATAATACTCTCTGCCACTTAAAGACACACTCATTCTGCTTCATACCCACATGTGTTCCATAAGTTGGTGTTAATGTGTGAAGTTTTGAGATTTTTTTTGTAAAAAAATTAGGCTTTTTATAAATTTACTTTAAATTTTTTTTTTAAACCATACCACAAAAAGTGAGTATGCAGCAAAATAAATTATAATTATCTGCTGAATGTAAAAGATTTTACCACTTTGTTTCTATGCTCGCCAAATGTTTCAAGCATTTTCTGAACACCTAATGCACTCGCCTCAAGATCAGTTAATATATATTGAATTAATTTGCTAATAATTATTTTTGCATAAAATATTAGTTATGCAATTTAAAAAAAATTATTTTATGCGATGTAAATTTTTCAGAAAATATATATTTACATTTACTTACATTATCTCAGTTGCAAACTCCGAATAGCTAACTCCCAATGAATGTAAATAAAAAGGTAAAGAACGAATCACTTTACTTTTGATCTTCACATCTTCCTGAATCTATAGGGAAATAAATCAAGGAAAATACATAAAGGGAAAATATTTCACGCAAAGCATTTAAATAATTTTAGCTCCAAATGAATTTTAAAAGCAATACACCTCGACTTAACTTTACAAAATAATGAGAGGAATTACCTCGATATATGCATGCACAACGTTTCTTTCCCAACACTCTCCTTGAATTAAATGAAGCATGGAGTTCTGATTTATTTTAGTGTAGGGTTTAGAGCTCTCGAGCCACGGATTCCAGGAGCAGTGGATCACTAATGTTTTGCCACAGTGTGTTAGAATTTATTCAGTTATTTTTAAATTCATTTAATTCAAGAAGAGTGTTAGGAAAGAAATGTCCTGCACACATATTAGCATTAGTAAAGGCACATGATTCAAGAAAGCAAACTTATATAGCATCAGCCAAAAAAAAAAAAAAAACATCTAATTTCACCCATCCACTCACTCCAAATCTGTCTAGTTCTGCCTTGAATCTATTTAAGCTATCAACTTCTACGACAGATGGAAATTTGTTCCAGCAATCAACCACACGCTGGCTAAAGGCATACTTCCGCACATCTGCCCTACAACTGTCTTTCCTCGATTTGAATTTACACCCTCTCAGGAGATTATTCTGAGCAAGAGGAAGAATCCCATCAGCATTGAGTAAGGTCAACCATTTAAAGCTTTGTACACCTCAATCAGATCACCTCGCAGGTGCCTAGTCTCCAGACACTGTAATTTGCAAAACTTAAGCCTTTCTTCATAAGAGCAACCCTTTGTTCCATTCACTAATCTTGTTGCCATTCTCTGTACTTGTTCCAGCAGCTCTACATCCTTCTTAAAATGAGGCCTCCAGATCTGTATACAGCTCAAGGTGTGGCTGACCATTGCCTTATACAAGGGGATAATCAACTCCTTATCTCTGCTAGAAAAATTCCTGTATATCATTGACAAGACACCATGAGCTACTCTTGCAGACCATCTGCACTGCTCAGAAACCTTCATATCTGCCTGCACAATTACCTCCAGGTCCTTTTCATTCTTTACCACTGTCAGTGTGGTACCACACAGTTGATACATTATTCTGGGATTATTCCTTCCCATATGCAGTACTTTACATTTGTCGATATTAAACTTCACTTGCCACCTCTCAGCCCATCTGCTCAACTTTTCTTGATCCTGTTGCAGCAACGTACTGTCATTAGTGTCATTAACAATCCTGCCAACCTGCATATCATCTGCAAACTTGGATATTAAGCCTGATATACCATTATTAATATCATTAAAAAATACAGAAAACAATAATGCACCAACGCTCTTCGTGGACTAATAACATTAGTCCATGAAGAGCAGTGTTCACTGATTACCACTCTGTCTTCTCCCACTCAACCATCCCTTTATCCATAGCAGCAATTTGCCTCCAATGCCATACTGCTCCAATTTGTGCAGCAGTCTTCCATGTGCAACAGTATTAAAAGCCTTCCTAAGATCCAAATATATGATCAAAGTTATTCCCAGCATCCAGTGGATACTATGACCACATTTGATTGGATACTATGACCACATCATAGTATCCAATCAAATTGGTCAGACAGGACTTCCCCTTAACAAAACCATGCTGTCTGATCTATAACTAAAGTCTTGTCTAAATGATCCTGCAGTGCTTCTTTAACCAGTGCCTCCATTAATTTCCCTGGAACAGAAGTAAACTAACAGGTATGTAATTACTTGTATCGCCCTTTGATCCACCTTTATTAACTGGGGTCACATTTGCACATCTCCAGTCCATGGGTACCCCCCCCCTGAATCCAAGGAAGCTCTCATAATTATGGCTAAGGGTTTCCTTACTTCCTTTGCTGCCTCCTTTAATATAATTAGATAGATCCCATCCAACCCAGGTGCCTTTCTTATGTTTATCTTCAACAATTTCTCCTCCACTTTGCTCTCAGTTATTACAAAATCATCTAGCTCACTGCCAGACTTTAAGTCATGCATTCCTCTGGCATTCCCCTCCCTGAATAACTCCTCATATGTGAATGTAGATGCAAAATATTCATTTAGTTTGTTAGATACCTGAGCAGAATCATCAACAGTTGAACCATCGATATCCAGTGGCCCAATCTGATTCATCCCCTCCCTTCTAGAATTTACATAAGTAAAGAACTCTTTGCTGCTTTTCTTTGCATCCTTTGTCAGAGATTTCTCGTAATCTGCCTTTGTCTGCCTAACTTTCTTTGCAACTTGGACCAGCTTACATCTATCATAGGCTTCCATGTCACCCATTAATTTATATGTATCCCATGCATTTTTCTTTTCTGCCACACCTCATAAATTCATCTGACATCCATTTAGGCCTAAACCATGAACAATATTTCTTACTTGGTATGAAAAGCCTAGTAGCTTCCAAGATTAATTCTTTGAATGCTTCCCATTTTGAATTTGCTGTTGGTAACATCATCAGTTGGTCCCACCATATAAAATTTAAATACTGTCTCAGACCTCAGTAGTCGCCTTTACGAAAGCAAAAACCCTTCCCTTTACCCCTAATGGTAGTTACAAATCGAGGTAATTCCTCTCATTATTTTGCAGATTAATCAATAATGTAGGACATACTGAGCCTTGATGATCTTTCATATACTAATGATTTGGTACTAACAGAATTAAAACTGTGGACTACAGCATGCCTAAAAAAAGAATTCTGAAGTCAAAATTTCACTTGCCTAACTGGGGAAGTTGTGAAATTTAAACTACAAGATGACCTCCCTTGTAATACTCTAATAAGAAGATAGAGAATCAAGGAAATTTAAGCACACACTTACTGTACAATCATTTTCTTCTATCCACCCCACCTTATAAAGAGGAGAATAAATCTGCACGTAAATTGTATGCCAATTCATATACTGAAAATAAGCACTACTTTCAAAACTTATTGTGAAGTATATTGTACATATAGTTCTTTTTGTCGACAATTCAGAAAGCTCAAATAGTTCTTTTAAAATAAAATTAAGAGAAATTTACACACTGAAAATACAAAATATGTATCATTATTATTGTAATGAATATCACTTACTAATGCTCTTTTACAAATGTTTATCCTCCATGCAGGAGCAACATCACTAGGAAGCAAACCTAGACCTTCAAGGCAATGAACCTGCACATCAGAAGTAAAATTGGTCGATGACATTAACAATTCAGAGGAAATATCTCCTAGATGTAAATCACACAAATCATGTCTCTAAATTAAGGAAAAATCAAAGAATCAAACAAGATAAACAAAAACTTATACAGAATGACAAAAAGTATAATAATAGTTATGTTACTTTATTGTTAAATATGTAAATATGCCAATATGTCATCGAGAACTGCATACAAAAGCATTACAAAAGTTGCTTTAACAGATTTATTTGTACCACTCACCTTAATATAAAAAGTAAATTTTTTTTTTCAGTTTTAAATTTAATGCTAATCTTATGATAAATAACTCTTATTGGGTTGGGTTGGGTTGGGATGAGAAAGGAGTAATATATTGAAATTACTGATGCTTATACAGAGTGATCACTGAATTATGACCACCTACTTAATACTTCGTAGGTCCTCCTTTTACCCTCAGTACAGCAGCTATCTGACTTGGCATTGATTCAACAAGATGTCGGAAGCGTTTGGGAAGTATGGCCAACCAAGCTATGCATAATGTGGTCAGCAATGCAGGTATGGAGGTGATCGGTGTATCCAGACGCCTGATATGACTTTCCATAGTGTCCCACAAGTGCTCTATAGGAGTGATATCAGGGGAGTTCGGAAGCCAATCGATATGCTAGAAGTCAGAACTGTGTTCCTCAAACCATTCCTGCACAACAGGTGCCCAATGGCTCATGCATTGTCATCTTGGAAGACACCATCGGCATTCAGGAAAAAGTGTAACATAGCGGGATGTACACAGACAGCAAGCAGTTGACAATAGCAGAGACCGTTGATACGCTGTTCCACATGCACCAGGGGTCCAAGTTCCTGCCAGTGAAACATGCCCTACACCATACAACCGCCTCCACCAGCCTGCACTTTTGATACCATGCATAATGGATCAAAAGCCTCATGTTGTTGACGCCAAATCCATACATGATCATCCATGGCGTGGAGTAAATAACGCGACTCATCCGACCAGCATACCTTCTTCCAGTCTTCTAACATCCAACTTGCAAGCTCTCTGCACCAGGTGAGTCTTTTACGCTGATGAACCTTGGTTAGGAGAGGATGCCATAGGGGTCGTCTGCTGGTATAGCCCATACGTGCGAATGTGCAACGCATGGTCATGCCAGATATTGTTCTGGGTTGGCCCATGTTATATTGGGTAGTCAGCTCTTCAACAGTGCTGTGCCTGTTCACCTGTACAAGTTGTTGGACCCAGCACTCACCTCTAACATCAACCTTTCGCTGACCTTTGCAGTTTTGCGGTCGGGGTCATCGTTTGACCATTTTGATGCCAGTCCTGGTACACTTTAACTACAGTGGCTCTTGAACACCCCACCAGTTCAGCCATTTGGGAAATCGAGGCACCAGCTCATTGAGCACCCACAATCTGTCCTTTATCAAAGTCCAATAAATCCTTCCTTTTAACAATCACGCTCAGAATTTTACTACCTACTGAACCACTGACACCTTATCTATGCTATGTAGGTCGACTAATTCCGCACTTTCGTACCTCACATGGTCAACAGGTCACATTCAGTTTTCATAGGGGTGGTCATAATTCAGTGATCACTCAGTGTATATGCTTTCTCAGAGATGCATCCTATGTGTGTTTACATGCAGGCATATATATATATACACACACATTATAACCTCTTGGAGAACATACTCAATAAATAATAAACAACCAACTCCTCCCTATCAATGCATACAACTGCATACTATACAAAAATACAGGTCACTTCTCAGCGGTGTGCCACCTCCGTAACCAGGTGGGAAGGAGCAGCAGTGCGTAGCACACGCTTCTTGATTAGACCGGGGTTCAAGCCTGTCACCACCAAATATGGAGGATGCGGAAAGGTCAGGGAATGACCACCGCATATATCGGAGCAATATGGCCTTAGTTGCTAATGCTCCTAAAAACCAAATAACAAACAAACAATCTAAGCGGTGTTTTTTTTTTGTCAAGGTTTATTAACTTATAATCATTAGCTTTACTTCTTAGTTTTAATAATTTAACTAAAAGCTTCAGAGGCTAATTAATTCATGTTATCTATACCACGATTAGTGTCTAAAATTATATTTACACTAACATTAACTACCTGAATCAATTTAATTCAATTTCTTTGCCATTTCTGTTTTTACTTATTAGGATTCACATAGCATTTTGGCATGTAGTTCTCTAATGAATTGTGATATTTTGTAGTGTATTTTATTTTAAGCTAGGTCTTCAGTAGCTTTATTATTTGATTATAAACTGTTCTTTTGGTTTTCTAAATTTAACTAAATTTCATGGTCTCTATACTTCAATCCTGCTACTGTATATCTTTAAAGTTTTATTTCTTCAATACTATTACTATTTAAATAAATAAAAATACATAAATAAATATATAATATTTAATATATTAAACTGAATTTAACTAATATGAATACAGATAGATTTAATGAAATATACATGTATTATACTTAACTATTAAAGCAAATTATTTATCTGAAAACAACGTAAACATCCAATTACAGGTAACCCTCGTATAACATGGTAGTGTGGTTCTACAAAATCTCGTGTAATGCGAAACTGGGTTATACAGCACTAAGAACTGGTACAAAAAGGGGGGTTATGTTCCAAAAACTAACAAAAGCTAACTATCAGAAACTTAATTTTTATAGTAGTAATAACTTAATATTTTAACTTTATTTTTATAACAGTAGTAACTTAAATAGTAATAACTGAACAAACATCTTACCTCACAAACTGTGATACTTATATGTCAGATAATGTATGTTCATTTAATTTTCTTCCTCTTCACCTCTGCTAAGCACAATCTCTTCTGCAGCATCTAGATTTCGTGTACCTTCTGCTCTCTTTAAAAGTCATGATCTGCACACTTCAAAGTCACTATTTTTTATGGTCTCAAACAAGCACAAGTTCAACAGCATAACATAACCCAAGAACATAACCCAGGGATCTCCCAACAAAATACAGTGGACCCCCCCCCCCGCTTTAAAGATATAAAGCAGAAATTTAACTTTATTACCTTATCAGTTAACAAAGTTAAATGATATGTGAAAATTGGAAGAATATTTTCCAGTTAGCAAAATAAAAATAAATTTACACTTGCGTACATAGCTTAATTAATAAGTACTGTAATATGTACATACTAACTAAATGATATTTCTGTTCGCTGACTTTTTTTTTGTTGTAAAATTTAAAACAGTAAAAACAATAAGCAATTAATAACAAAGGCCATGGCAGACACAAGTTGCAACAAACACGATACGAACAAGTGAGATGTGGAGTAATGAGTTTCTGAAAATTTATTTATGTTTTTTATATGATTGAATATTCCGTGGAAGGGAAAACACATTTCACCATAATAACATAAAAACCCACAGAATTCCAGCTAGTGGTACTAAAGCAAATGCAAGAAGATCGAGTTTACTACCTGTTTAAAATTGATTACACTAACAGAAAAGACCAATAAACCGGAAACTGCAAATTGTTTTTATTTTTTTATGATAGAAATCTCCAGAAATGTGCTTTAGAAAAATACCATGAAGACGATAATGACTAGCGAGTCAACAGCAGGGATTCACAAAAAGGAATGGAAATGTTGAAATTACATCTAACATAATAGCAGGGTTTTCCCAGCACAAAAGCTCAAAAATACCGTGTTATGCAAGATTTCCCATAATTCTCAAACTGTATTAGAGTGAAATCGTGTTGTAGAAGTACTGTGTTATATGGGGGATTGCCTGTATATATAAAGAATCTTTCATTATGAATTAAAAAACAAAAAAATAAATAAATAAAATAAAATCAAAATAAAAATCTGCATTTTTCATAATTTTAGAGTAATAAAAATTGTGATCAGAATTTTATTTATATTTGTTTGGGAAATAAACTGCATTTATTTTTGGTCCCAAACATACAGTTTTTCACAATACTAATTAAACTGTGATGTCAATAAAATAGCTTGTGATATAAAAAATAGATTCTTACCATCTCAAATAACCAAGGAATGGATAAAAGAATACACACATTCTGATAGGCACTTGAATTCCAACACAGAACATCTGAAATAAATCAAACCAATTGGAAATATATTCAAAATTTAATATTAATATATATGAAAATTACAAATATATATTTTTATAGGATTCAAGCAATTTGCATCTCATCATCTCTGCCCACCCTTTAATCCTACCTGGGAAAAAGCATATACAGGTAATTCCCGACTTTACGAGTTCATTCGTTCCTAGCGCGCGCTCGTAAAGCAGGAATTTATTTCCCATAGACAATGTTAAAAACAGGTTACGTTCTCCACAATGAAATTAGTTAGCTAATTAGTTTATGTTTAAACAATGATTGATTTATCCAAAGAAATGAAAACATAGCCTGTAAAATCAAGCAAATTATAATTTAAAGAAATTATTTATGACTTACAAATGTTAATTAAAGAATGTTTATTCTTTATCATCGACTAAATGCACACTCATTGATCACTAATTGTTGAGTCAGCACTCATTATTAGTTTGTTGCAAAGGAGTGCTTCAGAAATGTTTCAAGAGGCATTTGTTTCCAAGATAATCTTCTCTTTTCTTTATAAATTTCATGATAGTATGCATAAGCATTTTTTAACAGCATGCACAAATTGCAACTAACTAACAAGATATGTACAAGTCAGATTGCAACTAACACAATTCGCACACATTTCATTACCATAATAACGTAAAACCCCACACAATTAAGCTATCAGTATTTTCGCAAATGCAATAAGATTGAGTTTACCACCCGTTTATAATTGATTGCACTAACAGAAAAGCCCAATAAACCAGAAAGTGCAAATTGTTTTTATTGTTTTATGGTCGTGATCTCCAGAAATGTGCTTTAGAAAAATATCACAAAGGCATTCAAAATTGATTCTTATAACAGAATGCATGATAACGATGAGAGTGTAGTGCATTTTAATGATTTGAATTGATAACTAATACAATTTACATTATAAAATGACCTTTTAGAGAGATAAATAGCTTAGTTATATAGCAAAAATTTCAACTTCCGAGATCTTGGAACAAATAACTAAAAACAATCTGTTATTGGGTTCACATTACAATATTTTCATGATACGATGGTGTCTCTGGAATGGATTAATATTGTAAAGCGGGGTGCACTACATTGTATAGAGATACAGAAAAATGTGCGTGGTTTGATATGCGGGATTTATGAATGTTTAACATTCATTTTTTTGCAATTAATGTTCATATTTTGAATTTTGTTGATACTTGAAAAAAAAAAAAAAAAAAAAAAAAACTCGTAAACCCGGGACCTCATAAAGCAAAAACTGGTAAAGCGGGAACTGTCTGTATCTTAAATAGCAGCATGGGGATATCATATAGCTCCAAAACTATAAATGCTTATAATACAACTATTATTGAATATCTCTTGCTAATTATTTTTTAGTCAACAATATCATATAGTCAATGGTTATTATTTTTATAACATACTGTTAGTGGTTAAATCTGCAAACCTAAGTGGCTGTTCTGGAATACTTTTTTGTCAAGTGCAATAGTGAGTCTAGAAGTAGATATTATTCAGAAATTTTTTCAGAATTCTATAACAATAACATAAACTTTGTGAAAATGAACTATCACATTCATATCTAAAATAGGTTTTTTTTTTAAACGAAATTTTAAAATAAAACTTTGGAAATATTCCATTATCACAAATGGCAGATCTATGGGAAAATATCCTGACAAAATGGTACAGCATACCTCCTGCAATGTTCAGAGGCCTTACAGAGTTCATGCCTCACTGCGCAGTAGCAGTACTGGCAACAAGAGGAGGACATACCCACTATTAGGTAGGCATCATAATGTTTTTGTTGGACAATGTATGCATGTAGTAGGATATGAACTATATATATACACACAGTAAGTTCTCCTGTTTTTGCCCCATATCTTAGATATTTTTTAGTTTAAATTTTATACTTTTCTTTTCACAGGTTTTTATTTATCATTATTATTTTTATTTTATAGTTTATTTATTATTTTATTATTTTATTCTTCCTTCTGGTCTCTGTCGGGTCGGCTGTAATGTATACGTATACCGTTTACGTGTACATCATAACAGAAACAGAGATCTGAACTATTGTTGTGACTCCTACGATTTTCACTGCCAGCCCTTTGAAGAAGTAGTTAAAGTCCTACAACCCACAGCTTTTGGTTCTTACAATTATTAATTGCATTTTATATTTATTTCATGTAAATAGATTTTTTACTTACAGGTTCTCCTATTCTTCCATGGTTACTACACCTTATAGCTCAACTCTCCTACCATATACACAAATATACTGATTTTTACCTTTTTGTCTATATATATAGTTTATAATCTACTTCCACATGAAATGTATCCACCCATACTGCAAACCAATACCTTGAATGAGAATGCTATTTCCACTCTCTATTTCCACTCTCTCTCTATATATATATATATATATATATATATATATATAGAGAGAGAGAGAGAGAGAGAATATGAAAGGAAAAAAAGCAAAAAATGACCAAAGAATCAAATAAATAACAAAGACAGAATTAGAAATGGAAAGAAAATGAAAGGAATATGTATCCAAAAATTTTGAAAAATATTAAATATGAAGCAAATACAGCCAATTGTTGTTGTTGTTTGTTTGGTTTTTAGGAGCATTAGCAACTAAGGCCATATTGCTCTGGGATATGCGGTGGTCATTCCCTGACCTTTCCGCATCCTCCATATTTGGTGGTGACGGGCTCGAACCCCGATCTAATCAAGAACCATGTGCTACGCACTGCTGCTGCTCCTTCCCACCTGGCTACGGAGGCGCCTAATACAGCCAAAGTTATAAGCCAAATAAATAATAAATTTAGGCTGCCACCACCTGACCACACCGAAGTCAAAAAAAGTATGAAATATCATTAATAATTTGTGGCCATCTCTTTCTTTTTTTCTTTATTTTTACTATTAAACATATTATTTTTACAGTTTTATATTTTGCGTGCGTGCGTGCTCTGCAATCTATAAAAATTGATGCTGTAGGTATAATACTAATAATTTGGGCTGGAAAATATGTGGTATACTGACAGCATATTTTAAAAACATTACTTTTATTTCCAATTGATTTTTACAAGCTTCTTGAAACTAGCAACTCAAATGGAGACAGCTGAAACATGGGGATACTAAATGGAATCTACTTTACTCCCCATTGTTAACATCACTACACTGTCCTATAAAACCTTTTCTCCAAAACAGACATTATTCTTTTGTGTATGACTATGTATGTTTATGCCAAAAAAAATTAACATTAGCAGCATCACAATGAAGACTTAATCTTCTCAAATCATACAATCTTCAATGTGAAAATCGATATTCTAAGTAATACCACCGTGAAAGAAATCCTACTGAAAACTGATTTACTATTAAGCTCTGTGAATTCAAATGAACTCTAATTTGAATAATGCACACCACTCGGATTGCTATTACAAGACACATTTACGAACCAGAACAATCTAAGCTGCTTAGCTGAAACATCCATATGCATGCTACATATATATTGTATCTGATTTATTCAGAAGAGCTTTTCTTCATTTCTTCTTGAGTGTATAGGTCAATAATTATGAACAATTGAAAATGGAGTGTATTTATCTGAAAATTTGCTATATTGTCTTTTTAAAGGCAATATAGCTTAACATATACAGTACATTAAATATTCTGTATTTGAATACCTATCAGTGTTGTACTGAAAGAAACTCAAATAAAAGCAACTTTTTCCAAAATAAATTACATTACACTGCAACTACTCAGGTAATTTATTCAGCATAAGTAATAGGAGTAATATTAATAACAATAATAATAATAAAAATATGAAATATCAAAATTAGCAAAATCACTACCTTGGGAATGCAACAACATAAGTACAAGGCTTGCTATCTGCAGAAAACAGCTGCTATTTGCTAAATGTGGAGAGGACAGTAAACTGCTGCATAATTCCATAAGTCCAACAAAAATATCTGGTGGTAAATGGGAATCGTTTTCAGACAATGTAGCTCCAGTGAAGGGACTAGAAATGCTATAACATAAAAACAGTAAGTACCAAATACATAGCCATATAAATAATCGTCATCATCATGACAGTGTGTGTGTATACAGGATAATCAACATAAACTCAAAATTTAATTAAAAATAGACCAATTTTCTTAACATTTTCCTCCTTTATTCTCTTCATGTTCTTCCTTCCTTCTATTCCCATCTGTTCTGGAACGTGAAGGTCCAGATGAATACCTAAGTTTTCGTGATATAATAAACAGTTTTCTGTAATATACCCAGACTGGGAACTAGTAAAGTGCCAGCCCAGCATCCAACCTCCCTCAGCTGTCTGTAAACTGTTTATACTGATAGGCCAGTTTGTCTGATGGAAAACCCAGATAAAATCTTGAGAACCCAACCAATATACAGGTGATATACCTCAGCAATCTGAAAACTTCAGTCCCTGAGGTTTGTCAGGACATATCCATGATGGGAAAGTGGTACCAAGATCACTGGGATACTGCCATCATGATGGGAGATTACTGCCATTGTGATGACAGTTTAAGAGGGAAAGCAAAATGGACTATAAGAAAAACTCTGAGTGGTAAACATTTCTAAGAAAACAGAATGTATTTAGTACATGTGTGTTTGATTAAAGTATTTTAAAATGAATAAGACTCATTTTTACAATAGCATATGTATTATTGTATGATATTTTAAATTGGTCATTCTTTAAGTTACTAAAATTTCAGTATATCTTTCAATGGAGATGTGATAGCTGCACAGTTTTGGTATATCTGGAATCAGCAGACAAATTTCCTTTAGAAGTTGCAACTTTTTCCTCCAGAGGTAAGATTTTTTTTTTTTTTTTTTTTTTGTTGGCCAGTGTAATTATTTTTAACACAATTTACATGGTAAAAATATTGTCTTCCATATTATGCAAATTTAAATTGTTAAATTAACATAAAATTTACATTCACTTTAATGTTAAATTAACTAATAAAGTTAACATTAACATAAAAAATTTAATTATTTGATGCATTACCAAAATGAGAATCCCTCGAGACTTAATAAACTGCCATTTTTGGGGATCTTTCCAGTTGTTGGACAATTGAGTATCGGTAAGGGTATCTAATCCATGTGTTGGGCAAGTTTTGCAGCTCCCACGAACGTTACGTTTTTAATTATATTTAGCCGTTTTATTCACTTAATTGTTAGATTAAATTATTTTCTATAAGTAGCTTATAGACCTAGTCAAGTTCCATGTTTTATTTTGAATTTAGATAGCACGATTTTGAAAGTAATTAATACCTCGTGTCCGTAGATTTACCATTCGTAACTTGCCGTCATTGTTATATGATACACTGAACCGGATAGCATAAGGTTTAACTGAAAACTAGATAGCGAGTATAGTACTATCAACTAATCAGTAAAATTTACTAATCTTATTAAATTTCGTTGTCAATTAAATTGTATTTTTTTTTAACTAAATAAATATAATGACTTAGTTTTTACAAACGTAATGTTATAAATTAATACATATAAACTGACATGAGATAAGAAAGTCATATAAAGTAACTCAGTAGATAATATTCGATACTGAAATATCGAATATAACTGCATTGGATATAAGTTTAGGGTTATATTTTGTATTGGAATTTTATTTGAAATTGAATAGAAATCATGACTCAGACCAGAGCAGCAAAGCAAAAGGCTCAAATTAATGGGAGTGCTGTGGCTCAGGGGAGAACTAAGGGGGACGGTTGTCCTCTGAATCACAGCCTTTTGAAATGCACTGCTTGTTTGATGTTTGTGGATCAATCAGGAACAGGACAAGATATTGCCAAGGGGAATGTCTTTGTGTGTGCACTATGTAAGGAGTGTGAGGAAATCAGGTGCCAATTCAAGGTGAAAAGCTTGAAGGACAGGGTGAATGCCCTCGAAGGATTTAAATTGAGGGGCCCATCAAGCTCTCCGCTGCCCACATCAATGCCAGAGCTTGCACTTGAACTTCGCGCAACACGGCGGCAACCCCCAAGGCAGAATGCGCTGGTCCCAAAAGAACTAGTTGTTTTCGGTGACTCTATTGTCAGGGAAACGGGAAACATATTGTGCAAAAAGGATAGGTGGAACAGGACCGGGGTGTGTCTGCCAGGGGCAAAGGTTGATGACGTTATAGAGCAAATATCATCATTAAGGGCACAAAGGGTGTTATTGTTGTACACGTTGGCACTAATGATATTAAAAGTAGGAGAAAAGTGGAACTACTTAACAAATACAGGTCAATGCTGAAAAAAAAGCCGTGAGTTAGGGTTGAATTTGAAAGTGTCTACAATTCTGCCCAGACACGATAGGAGGGAGTATATGATGAGAGCCTTTTCGATCAATTCGGCCCTGGAGAGACTGCGCAAGGCTCAAGGGGTAGAATTTTTCTCAGCCTGGTCTGTGCTTGTTAACAGGAGAGACTGCTTCTACAGGGATGGGATACACTTAAACAGAAAGGATGCAAAAATATTTGCTGATGCTATTGAGGCAGAGTTAGGTGGGTTGGAAAACTGCTAGCTTGGGGGGATACACAGACTAATAGATTAACAGTAGCCGCTGGCAGAGGTGAAAGTGATTCTTGCACTGCTTCTATTGAAATGAGCAGCAGCCTGGAAAGCAAGGCAATGCGGATTTCCAGGACTGCTGGTAGTCATAGTGGAACAAGTAAATACATGGGCTGTGTTAGGGTAACTAAGAGTAAAAAACAAGTGCATGTATACTTGCATGTACACGAATACTAGGAGTATAGTTAATAAATTTGATGAGTCAAGACATCAAAGGCAGATATTGTTAGGATATCAGAGACGTGGCGTCAGAAAGACATAAACAGTGCAGAATTGGAATTTAGGCAGTACAATGTGTACAGAAGGGATAGACAGGACAGGAAGGGAGGAGCAGTTATGCTGTTAGTTAAGAAACACATAAAATCTAAGGAAGTGCATCCAATTGATGTTGGTTGACAATGCAATGTTGAGTCTGTTTGGTGTGACATAAGCACTGGGAAAGGAAAAATGAGAGTAGGTGTGTGTTTTAGGCCTAATGAATCTGATGAGTATAATGAGCAATTCTGCAGAGAAATAGAGTGGGCCAGTAAATCAGAGTGTCTTATACTTGGAGATTTTAATTTCCCAGAAATTGACTAGAATTTGTGGGTTGGTCACTCACACACTATCAAGGCTTTTGTGGATTTATTGGATGATTGTTTTAATACTCTTGATCTGATTATCAGTAGTGATTCTTCACGCATTAAGAATCTGCAGATAAAGGAACCACTAGATGGCAGTGACCACAGTGTGCTGAAGTGGGATTTACTCAAAGAGTCAACTACCATCAAGGGTAAAGGGAAGGGGTTTTGCTTTCATAAAGGTGACTACAGTGGTCTGAGACAGTATTTAAATTCTATACGGTGGGACCAACTGATGATGTAACCAACAGCAAATTCAAAATGGGAAGCATTCAAAGAGAGGCTACTAGGCTTTTCATACCAACTAAGAAATATTGTTCAATATTTAGGCCTAAATGGATGTCCGATAAACTAATTAAACATGTGGGAGAGAAGAAAAATGCATGGGATACATATAAATTAACAGGTGACACAGAAGCCTATGATAGATATAAGCTGATCTGTAACCATCACAAAGGAGGTTAGGCAGATCACGAGAAATCTTTGGCAAAGGATCCAAAGAAAAACAGCAAAGAGTTCTTTACTTATGTAAACTCTAGAAGGGAGAGGATGAATCAGATTGGTCCACTGGAAATCGATGGTTCAACTGTTGATGATCCTGCTCAGGTAGCTAACAAACTAAATGAAAATTTTGCATCTACATTCACAAATGAGTTTATACAGGGAGGTGAATTCCAGAGGTATATTAAACTCTGGCAGTAAGCTAGATAATCTTGTAATAACTGAGAGTAAAGTGGAGTAGAAATTGTTGAAGATAAACATAAAAAAGGCACCTGGGATGGATGGGGATCTATCTAATTATATCAAAGGAGGCTGCAAAGGAAGTAAGCAAACCCTTAGCCATAATTATGAGAGCTTCCTTGGACTCAGGGGAAGTACCCATGGACTGGAGATGTGCAAATGTGACCCCAATCCACAAAGGAGGATCAAAGGGAGACACAGGTAATTAAAGACCTGTTAGTTTAACTTCTGTTCCAGGGAAATTAATGGAGGCACTGGTTAAAGAAGCATTGGAGGATCCACAAAGGAGGATCAAAGGGAGACACAGGAATTACAGACCTGTTACTTTAACTTCTGTTCCAGGGAAATTAATGGAGGCACTGGTTAAAGAAGCATTGCAGGATCATGTACACAAAACTTCAGTTATAGCTCGGACACAGCATGGGTTTGTTAAGGGGAAGTCTTGTCTGACCAATTTGATTGGATACAATGATGTAGTTACAAAGGAATTGGATGCACAGAATAATTCTGATTATCATATATTTGGATCTTAGAAACATTTTTGATACTGTTGCACATGGAAGACTGCTGAACAAATTGGAGGCAAATTGCTGCTATGGATAAAGGGGTTGAGTGGGAGAAGACAGAGAGTGGTAATCAATGGACACTACTCTTCGTGGACTAATGTTATTAGTGGACCCAACACTGAACCCTGGGAGTCCCCCAGGGTTCAGTGTTGGGTCCATTGTTGTTTTCTGTATTCATTAATGATATTGATGATGGTCTATCAGGCTTAATGTCAAAGTTTGCAGATGATACAAAGGTTAGGAGGGTTGTTAATAACAGTAATGACAGTATGCTGCTGCTGCAACAGGATCTGGAAAAGTTGGGCAGAGGGGCTGAGAAGTGACAACTGAAATTTAACATTGCTAATACAAAGTACTGCATATGGCATATGGGTAGCAGTAACCCCCAGAGAAATGTACCAACTCAATAGTGTTACACTCAGGGTAGTGGAGAATGAAAGCGACTAGGAAGTAATTGTGCAGTCAGATATGAAGTTTTCTGAGCAGTGCAGATGTGCTGCCGGAATAGGTCATGGGGTCTTAGCAATGATATACATGAATTTTGCAAGCAGGGATAAGGAGGTCATTATCCCCTTGTATAAGGCAATGGTCAGGCCACACTTTGAGTACTGCATACAGGTCTGAAAACCTCATTTTAGGAAGGATGTAGAGTTGCTAGAACGAGTACAGAGAAGGGAAACAAGACTTGTGAGGGGAACAAAGGGGTGCTCTTGCAAAGAAAGGCAAAAGTTCTGCAAATTGCAGTGTCTGGAGACTAGACACCTGCAAGGCGATCTGATTGAGGTGTATAAGGCCTTGAATGGATTGAGCAGGCTCAATGCTGATGGTATTCTTACTCTTGCTCAGATTATAAACCTGAGGGGGAATAAACTGAAATTGAGGAAAGACAGTTGTCGAATAGATGTGCAGGAATTTTCCTTTAGCCAGCAGGTAGTTGATTGCTGGAATGAACTTCCATCTGTTGTTGTGGAAGTTGATAGCTTAAATAAATTCAAGGCAAAACTAGACAAACATTTGGATTGAATGGATAGATACAGTGGGAAGAGTTTTTGTTTTGGTTTTTTTGGCTGTATAAGCTTGCTTTCTTGCATCATATACCTTTACTAATGCTAATGCCAATTCCTCTCAGGGCCTTATAAACCTCAATCAGATCACCTCTGAGGCACCTGGTAGCTGCCCGTCTTTGGACCCTTTTAAAAAGCTCAATGTCTTTTTTCAGATATGGTCTCCATACTTGAACACAGTATTCCAAATGTGGTCTTACAATTGCCTTATACAGTGGAAAAATAGACGTATTATTGGACATTCTACTATGCCAATCAGCCTGGCTTGCTTCATTTAAACCCATATACAGTATTTCATAATTATGAATGAAATTTTCATGTGTAAAACTGTCCTTTCTAAATCTCTTCTTTCTAACTGGCACAATTTCAATGATGAGGAATGTATGTTTCCTTTTATTTACATTTGAATACATAGTATTAGTATTAATAATGGCAAATGATGCAAGAAAGGAAGCTCATACATTATCAGCCAAAAAAAAAAAAAAAACACTTTCCCATGTCACCTGTCCATCCACTTTAACAGTTTGTCTAGTTTTTTTTTGAATTTATTCAAACTAACCACCACTAAAACACCAGACAAGAGGTTGTTTCATGCACACAATATAAGGAGTTGAACTGGTGCTGATTGATGGAAATTTCCATAAACTGGCACCAGTCTAGCAACAGGGTTGCAAATTTGAAGCGTCCCATGTTTTTGAAAAATTTTGAGAAAAATTACATTATTTCCACAGCTGAAAATGCTTGCTTTAGCAAAAAGTTTCATAATTTTATATATTTTATTCATTGCAACATAGAATTTCCATATGTAATACTATTACATTTATAGTACATTAATAACGCTTGTTATCAGTGGATCTTTTTATAAGCCACACTACTGGTAATAACCCTATCTATACAATGAAATCACACTGCTCCAATTGTATCAACGGTATAAGAATTCAAGAGAAAACCATTAAATAGATCCTGATATGGCTGCAAGTTTGGAGGAGGCACTAAACAAGATATACTGCTCTCTATAGTGGGTCCAAATAACAGGAGGCACAACTACAAGAGATTCGATTTAAATGTTTTCTTACATTTCCATATACTCATAAAACATAAACAAAAATCTTCAAAAGCAGTTGTCAAAGCCTGCCCCCCAAATGAACAAACTTTTATATCTTTAAACCAAATAACAAATTAAAATGTCATTATTTACGATATACAGTAAAGTAGCTGGTCTACTGTTCAATGAGGTGAGATTAATTAATGAATGACACTGGTTTCAGTTTTAAATATATTAACAATTCTAAATGCAAAACTTATCCTCTAATACTTTTCCCAAACAAAAATGTAGTACTCAATCAGACAGCAATATCTACATGATTTGCAACACAAGCATCTATGAATAAAATTCATGTCCAGATATAACTGAACTACTGCAAATAAATTTAAAATGAAATCCAGCAAATAATTACAGTAAAACTGTGACATTTAGCAATATAAAAGACTAAAGATGAAAGAAATTTCTTTATAGTGTAAACAATTATCCTAAATTTATATAACAGTTAAACTCAAATATATTATTTGTAATATCAAAGAACAAAAAAAAACTGCTTGCTTACAGAGTTATGTTAATTCTGCTTTAAAACTTAACACATACCTGAAACTAGAATTGCATATTTGTATGGCACTACTCAAAAGGATGTTAACGCAGCAACATATGCCATTCATTCGAGACAGGAAAGAAGTGTACAGAGGCTGCAATTAATTTAAATTTCAGTTAAATAAAGCCTTTCAAGTAAACTTTAAAAAAAATGAAATATACCAGATTAGTTTTTGGCAAAAAAAGATGATTCCGTATGGGTGCATTTTGCAATCAGTTGCAAGTGTTCATCAACTTTTTTAACTTATGTTTGTCTATATAATCATCTCATACTATGTAAAACTCAGCATCTGTCCTTCCATCTATCATGATGAGAGGATGTCACAATGAAGTCCAAAGGGCTTCACTGTGTCAGAGGGGACAGGAGGACTGTATACAATATTTATTCTTGACTGTTGGCATCTTAAGATGTAATTTCATAATCGTATATCTTTACCAGTTCCCCATGAATGATGGAACCACATCATTCCAAAATGTATAGGTTTCTTGTAATGTTCAATTATTAATTAATTAAATTTCTAAATTATGTTAATTCAATGCAATGCAGAGTATATTTCAATCAAATATAGTCATCGATGTTTTCCTATGCTTATCACTTCCAAACACAAACCTGTTTCAATAACACTGTAGAACAAAAAAAAAACAACAGATGCATCAATAACAATTAAAATGGCATTCCATCCTCATGCTGACAACCTGTGTCTGATATATATTGTAATATTCTTTAACCTATAAGTCATCATGAAGCTCATCTCCCTTTGTCACCTGCTGACTTAAATAGCTCTCAAACAATCCCAATCAGAACACATTATGAAAGTGATACCAAATGAAATCAAAACTATTAGTTTTGCTCCAAACCAATATAGTACCTTAATTCTTATTATCATGACTAAATATGTAATTAAATGACACCTGGCTGCATAAAAAATACATTTTTATGATGAACTGAATACAACACTATATCATGAGTATTGTATATAGAAAATTTGGAACCCCATTTCAGGAAGGATGCAGCAAAGTTGCGGCAAAGTGCAATAAGGTTAGCTATTGATATAAAGAAGCATACCAACAGAGATATCAGTTTTGTGGATTGCAAAGTAATGAAACCAGAGAGACAGCTGCATGGGGATTTCACTGAGGTATTAATGGCCTTGAAAGGCTTCAGTAAATTAAATAATAGGAACATGTTTTTTCTTTTTCAGGTAGCATAAACTAGAGAAAAAAAACATCTATCCTTACTTAATTTAATTTAATCCAGACACTCAGTGTCTACTTACATACAGTATATGCCAAGAAGTTGAGAGCAAATGTGTCAAGTTTCAACATCTCTTGCTTACAAATATCACTTGCAGTGGAGTTTTAATGAGTAGAACTGAAAAATCTTATGCAATAGCTTTCATACTGTTGCAAACAGGATATCGAGCCATGGATCTTTCCCTGACTATAGTAGCAATATCCTCATCTGCTCTTGGTTGAAAATGTTTACATCCTCTTCCCAGTTTCACTCTCAGACTTCCAGTTTCTCTGAATTGTGCAACCATTTTTCTGGCATCACACAATGTTATCAGATTTCTTCACTGGTGCTTTCAATACCTGTAATCTTGAACCACTGCTGCTGTTGCATTGCTTCCATTCTGGTAACAGAGTTTCACAAAGCATGTTCTGGTAATGTGAAAAGCATTATGCTCCTAACATTATGGTATCCTCATCTACATCATCTTTTGTCTTCCATTCCATATTTATATGTGAGTGAAGTGGGATATGCAACTTGTTGACAGCACAGCTTTTACTCTGTTGGCAATTTATAGAATTAATTTTGTGCTTCACAATGTAACCAAATTGGCAGTTGATCAATAAAAGAAAATCATCAGTTAATTAAAATACATATATTAAATTATGCTTTACACATCTCTAAATAGTATTACTTTAATTTTAAGTATTACTTAAAATTAAAGTATTATTACTATCATTCCACTATTATCTTTCCTTTATCACTGCTGATAGTAATACTTGTTATTTTCTGGCAGCCTTTGATAAGAAACACACCTTTGTGATAAGAGGCATCCTTTGTCTCTCCCTATTTGTACTGGCTGTTATTATGTTTTTTCTTGATGAGGCAACTAAGGCATTAACACTGGCAAGCAATACAAGAAAGCAACATCAGCCAAAAAAAAAAAAAAAAACCACCTCCCATCAATTTCTACAACAGATAGAAGTTTGTTCCAGCAATCAACCACCTGCTGGCTAAAGGCAAACTTCCTCACATCTATTCTATAGCAACCATCCTTCTCTCGATTTCAATTTGTGCCTCCTCATGTGTAGTCTGAGCAAGAGGAAGAATCCCACCAGCATCAAGCTTTCTCAGTTCATTCAAAGCCTAAAACACCTCAATTTGTGTCTATTAAATGCACATATCGAATAGCCAGTTTTGCTGGATGAAAAAACTAAGTTTCTGGAAAGGACCAAATATACTCTTCACCTGAGACAGATTAACTCGGTAACACTGTCAAAAAAGAAAATAAAAATTCCTTCCACCTGGGTGGGATTTGAATCAGGTCTTTTCCACATGGTGTGGAAAGACAGCAATTGTCAGATTACAGTTATCATTTTAGTGTTGGCTGACCACATCAGAAGCTCAAATTCATTCATTTTTTTTATAATCCTCCTAGCATGACTATATATAAGCAGGTTAACTCTTGTAATTTATTACTCTTTATTACCCTGAAACATCCCTTACAGATAGTTAAAGCACACTTTTCCCTGTGGTCATTGTCTACTGGTAATTTAATTGCCTCTGTCCATGAATATGGGAATTTTGAGGTTCACACAAGTACTCTCACAGAGGTTTACTTGAGAGTAACCCAAAATGCATTGCAAAGTAATATTTTTGGCAGTGTTTATTAAAAATTCATGAGATTTTTATTAAATAAATGATCCTTGAAGTGGAAATACATTGTATATGCAACTTTTCATGCAACTGCCAGCAGGTTAACACAGAGTAATATTACAGTAAAATTTAATAGTACACGATCTGAACTATTAAATTTAATAACCTTGACCTTGTTGAATATTGCAGAGCTGTGAAAGAGAATGCATATTTATGAAAAATAAATTAAAAGTTAGAAATACTTAAGGTGGGCCATAAAAAAGTTGTGACTCTGCAGCCATCTTTAATTATGACAATATATTTTGCATTGGATGGCAAAGAAAAAAACAATAAATTCAAAAAATTTCATTTCCTTGAAAAGAACTCAGTCCTTATTACCTCTTCCTTTACCCCCAAAAGATGCTGAAGTTGGTCATGCACTGCTTTCCATGTTTCGGAATCCGTTTTGATCACCTCGTAGGTAGGTGGCCTAATAAAAATTAAGAGCAGGTAAAAGTAAAATATATTATTATTTGCATCTATTAATATAATTAATTAACTACAAAAGTATAAAGCAAATATCACCTTATACTATTCAAACTTTACAGAAAAAAAAAACAGGAAGGGAAACTTGCATTTAAAGAAAATATCATATAATTACCATGTATTCTGACATATATTAAATTCTATTTTTTTTCCTTAAAATTCATGCTCAATCATATATTCCTTGTATAATTCAACCCCACCCCCTTTTAGTTATCTTTTGCACCTCACAAAAGGGTGTATTGCAGTAAACCCTGCATTAAGAATCATTGTATACTTTTTTAATTCAGTTATTTTTGCTGTTTTAAATGTTTACATTATGACCTTAAACTGCATAGTAAACTGTAATGAAAACAGTAAGCAAATACAATAAGATCATGAAACCAAAACTTGCACCACAGGTGATGATATGACACTGCTGTTATTGGTGCTATATACAGGGTGTTTCAGTTAAACGTTTCAGAACTTCTAAGAGGGGTAGGGTACATCCTGACAACTCGAAATCATATAGCAATGTGGGGTCGGAAATGCTTTCCTGAAGCGGTGTTGTACACAGAAGCACCATAAAGAAAAGAGACCGTAAGTGAGAAATCGTTTTAATAATACATGAAAAGAAGCAAAAGGTACATGGATTAAAGTAAGTGTTCGAAGTTTCTTCCACGGGCTACAATGCACGCCTCACATCTACGACGCATGGACATCCGAACATTCTGGAATACTCCAGGCGAATTTCGAATTTCTTCGGCAGCCACTGCGATTCTTGCAACCAGCTCCTCAGCATTGTCAACAGGGGTGTCATAAACTAGCGATTTCATATGACCCCAGAAATAAAATCAAGACATCACAGGTCGGGTGACCGAGCAGGACAACGCACGGGACCACCACGTCCGATCCACTGTTGACCAAATGTGACATCCAGGTAGTTACGAACATCTCCGCTATAATGGGCAGGGGCTCCATCGTGTTGGAACCACATTGTCTGTTGCGTCGATGCAGAAATCTGTTCATCTCTCAAAAGTTGTGGCAATACTTGCTGCAGAAAGATCAAGTAGATAGGTCCGGTTAGACGACACGGTAACAGGTAAGGTCCGATGAGGTGATCTCCCATAATACCGGCCCATACATTGACCGAAAATCGAATCTGTGCTGCACGACGTCGTATTGCAAGCGGGTTCTCGACCGCCCAGATATGGTCGTTATGCGTGTTGAAAATTCCTTCCCTTGTGAAGGATGCCTCATCGGAAAACAACACTTCAGCAGGAAAAGGGGGATTTGTAGCACATTTTCGAAGGTACCACTGTGCGAAAGCAATACGAGGTGCATAATCCTCCGGTTGCTGTGTCTGGACACGCTGCACGTGAAACGGATGCATGTCTTGTTCTCGGAGAATCCTCCAGACGCTGCAATGGGAAACCCCGACTGCGTTTGCTAGACTTCGTGTACTCGTTCTTGGATTCCCCTGTACATGCTGCAGCACATTCTGTTCAACGGCTGGAGTCCGTGCTGTTCTTGCCCTGTCCCTGTCAGCTCTTTCAAATGAACCTCTCTCAGCTAACCTCTGGTGCAGTCTTGCAAAGAAATTATGACTGGGAATACGCCTCATCGGATATCGTTCTGCGTACAAACGCTGTGTGGCTGGCCCACTACAATTTGCAGCCCCGTACGCCAAATGCATATCGGCTAACTCTGCGTTCGTGTAATCATCCATCCTACTAACTTGGCGTTCTTGTTCAAGAAATTCGAAATTCGCCTGGAGTATTCCAGAATGTTCGGATGTCCATGCGTCGGAGATGTGAGGCGTGCATTGTAGCCCGTGGAAGAAACTTCGAACACTTACTTTAATCCATGTACCTTTTGCTTCTTTTCATGTATTATTAAAACGATTTCTCACTTACGGTCTCTTTTCTTTATGGTGCTTCTGTGTACAACACCGCTTCAGGAAAGCATTTCCGACCCCACATTGCTATATGATTTCGAGTTGTCAGGATGTACCCTACCCCTCTTAGAAGTTCTGAAACATTTAACTGAAACACCCTGTATGTATATGGATGGCTTTGTTTATACAACCAAGCCATTTCTTGTTGCCTGTCTAGTATATTATTACAAACTGGTTTCTCTGTAAACAATACCTCAATATGGAAGGAGGTTTTCTATAAAAAACTGAAAATCTTTCAGTTTAATTTTTGAGTTCAATAAGCCTAAAAACATAACTCCTGATGAAACTCTTGAAGTTCATGAACTGTTTTCATCTGATAAAAAAGATGAACAAATCCTTGGGTTTTAGAAAGTGAGAAACAATGTATATCACTGTAAAAATATATATGTAACAAACTGTAAAAATATATATGTAACAAACTGTAAATATACAGGGTGATTCACTACCAGTGCGACAAACTTGCAGGAGGTGTAGGGGGCACAAAGACGAATCGGAATCACATAGCATTGCAGGGTCCGAAATGCCTTCATCATGCGGTAGAGGACGTTGAACGGGAGGTCGCGTGAACAGCGATCCCACTGGAAGTCAGCATTTGCGAACCATTTCTGTTGAAGAAACAAAGTAGCAAAAGTCCTCCGGAGTGGATAATCCGCAGGCTCCAATGATTGGATGCATTGCAGATGGTATGAACTCATTTGGTTTGTTGACAGTATCCTCCATACAGTGGATTGGGAAATACCCAATCGTTGGCCTATCGCTCGAGTACTCGTACTCAGATTGCCTTCTGCAAGATGTAGGACATTCTCCTCATTGTCTGGCGTCCTCGTCGTTCACTCTTGATTCATGGTACCTCTCGTGAAACAACCAGTCTCGCGTAACCTTCTGTGCAGACGTGCGGAAATCGTATGATGAGGAGCAGCACGCCTGTGTGGGAAATGTTCCTGGTACAAGCGCAGAGCGCAGCTCCATACGCAAAGTGCATGTCAGCCAGTTCAACGTTTGAATACTCGTCCATCCTACTGCCTCGGGAACCGGTTCGCAAATGCTGACTTCCAGCGGGATCACTGTTCGTGCGACCTCCGGTTCAACGTCCTCTACCGCATGACAAAGGCATTTTGGACCCTGCAATGCTATGTGATTCCGATTCGTCTTTGTGCCCCCTACACCTCCCGCAAGTTTGTCGCACTGGTAGTGAATCACCCTGTATAACAATTTAGTTCTTCAAAGGTTGACTTAGATAGCAGAATATATGGTAACAACCCCCAATTGTATGGTTATCATTTTGCAGAACACCCTGTATACTTAAGTATACATATTAATAAAAAACGATGTTTTTAGCATAACTTCTCTTTGGGGCAGTAATCCAATTCCCTTTCACTCTCACAGGTAGAGTTTTCAGGTGTCTGGTTTTGAAATGGGCAGTCCAGTATTTGAGTTTACTGTCTGGTAAAACAAACAAACAAATACCATTTACATGTCTGGTATTTTTAAATTAAGTAGTTTTATTATCATTTTATATATTTGTTAGTTTAATTTTAGTTATATTCAATTTTCATTATGGTTGTTTTATATAGCTTTAATAAATTTTGAAACCATTGTTGATGTACAAGTAGAACTTCATTATTTAATCTTTATTATTCTCACATAACTAAAATTATAAAGTTTCTACTATATCAATGAAATTTAAATTTCTTTGGACAGATGAACATAGGTTCCTGTGTTGGATATGTATGAAGCTACTTTTTTTTTTTTTTTTTTCATAGCTCTCAATTTTTTGAATGCGAAAGATGTTTTCTCTAAAAAAATTGAAAAAAGCAATACAGTAATACCCCAAAGTTACGCGATAGGTGGGTTCGACGAAAATCGCTTAAGTCGAATTCGCTTAAGTCGGGGTACAACTTTGCATATAAATACATATAAATTTTGTTTAATTGGGACCAAGGACTAACAAAAACACTAGTTTAGAAGAAAAATATTAATAAAATTGCAGTTCTTTATACATATTAATACAAAATATGTATTAAAAAATAAATGACTTACGTAAAAAAGTTATTTCGATGTCGATGGCTTCATAAAATCTAACAAATTCGTCTGAAGACACAGACTTCTTCTTTTAACGCAGAATTTCTTCGTAGCAAGCAAATAATTTTTTTATTCCTTGCTTTGTAGCTATAATGCGTTCTTCGTTGTAGTCTATGTTTTCTAAAATTTTTAAGCCTTTTCAATTGAGCTGAGACCTTCTGTCAAGTTTGCAATTGTCATGTGCTTTTCGCCGTTGCCTCATTTAGGCCTGTAGCATGTGCAATATCACATGGTCTTTCATTTTGCTCAAAGCGTTTCACGATTTCATATTTTTTCTCTATCGACAGAGGCGGACTGGCCATAAGCCTTACCGGGGAAACCCTGGTGGGCCGGTGTGATTCTGGCCATAAACCATAGTATGAGACCACTATAAATTTTCCCGGGTAAGAATTTTTGACCCAGTCCGCCTCTGTTTATCGATAATTGCTTTTCTTTTTCTCTTTGAATCTGCAGTGTCTTCACCAGGACGCTTCCTTTTCACACCTTTTAAGCATTTTACTCATTTTTAGGGAATAAAGCACAATTACAAAACAAGGAGGCACGCTTGATAAGCATAAACAAAGCTGCGCGCATGTAGCAACTGAATAAACAACACCATAAAGGCAAAGATACACTATTAACACCTCACATTTCTAGGGATTACTACCATAAAACAATAAAAATCCAGTTGCGTTTCTGCTAGTGGAATCTGTTATAAACTGGTAGTAAACTCGATCTAATTGCATACTGATAGCTGGAATTGTGTTGGTTTTTAAGTTATTATAGTGAAATGTGTTTCCCCTAAAACAAATACATTTTCAGAATCTTCTCTTCATTCCTATCGTTTTGCGTTCAGTTGGGATGATTCTGCATTCGACTGCCATTTCTTGTAACACAAAGGCAAATCGTGCATAAGCGAATTCGGTTCGTGTTATATAAGATATTGTTCCCCTATTTATAAATCGTGTATGATCGAATTCGTGTAATGTAAACACGTGTTATACGAGGACTGACTGTATACGGCTCGACCAATCCATTTCTCTCGTGAAAACGATGTAATTGCCGACAAACGTTGAGCACGAAATTCGAATGCACACATATAAATATGACAGTTGGAATACAAATTCTTGTATATGTGTGCAGCTCATGCACAGCAAAGTTGAATTTTGTTCATCTTTCGCTCTCACTCTCCGCCATCGCACCGTATATCGATAGCATATGAAAACGAACCTTGAAGATAGTGGGCGGCAGTGTTGCCAAAAGAAAAAATCAAGAACCGCGTAACTCCGAGTTCGCCTAAGTCGGGGTAGCGTAAGTCGGGGTATTACTGTACAATCAATTTTAAATTATAAGTTGTAGATTATTATTTTGAATAAATTTTCAATTCAATTATTATATTTTAGATTAGTATTTATTGCTATAATCTACCCCCTTCCAGTAAGAACTTCTTTTTTGTACCAAACCTCCTGTGTGCCTGATATTTTTATTAAACCACCTAGCAAGCCTACCTTCTTCGAAGTTATTTAAGTGAATGCGATAACCTGTAAAAAAAAGGAAAATACACTCTCTCGGCACTGAAAATCCAATGTGAAGTTTACTGGTGTCAATAATGCCTAGAGCAAGAGAAATAACACGTGATTATCACTGGCACAACAGTATGCTTCATACAGTGATATTATAGAACCTTACAACATGAAAAGAGGAGAATGTTAACAATGGAGTAATATAACTTGGTGAGGAATACACGGATTTGAGGTGTGGAATATTTGGCTGAACTGCTCTCAGCATTCAGAAAAATTAAATACAACTTAATAAAGTATTCATTCACACCATTATGCACATACTTCATACATATTAACAGGATGAAAAATGAAGAGAGAAGGCATGCAAACTATTTCTCTGATGTTTTGCTGTTCTGTAAAGGAGTTTTTGTGAGAAAATTTAGCAAAGCTATTGTTTATACAAAGCAGAAAAAGGAGATAAACTTGGCTGGAATCACTCTGTGAAAGAATCCTTATTTCTTGCCATAAACTGTTGGGAAAGTTCTTAAGTTTTGGCAATATTCATGCCTGGAGAACTGATGCTTACTCAGAGCTTGCATTCTTTTGAGGTTGAACATATTATGCTAGCTTGTTATATAAAATGTCTAAAGTTAGTTTTAAAAGGTTCTTTCTGTGATCCTATTTGTTCTGCATTAAGAGGACAATAGTTATACAAAAGATTAAAACCTATCTGTAAAACATTTCTTAATTTTAGAATCAATAAATTGTAAATTATCATTCTCATGACATGGCCATTCAGAAATTTTTTCATCTATACATCTCAAGGGATCTGAATAATGGGGAATAAACCAATGGATTTCATAAAAAATGCATGTTCATAGTTCATTATTGTAGTTAAAAGGAAGTACTAATAAGACTGAGCACACGGAAAACAAAAAACAGGGGTCCATGAATCTTCCTCCTCTTATATTTCTGGGATTGTGTCCACTGGATTAATTGCCAGTGTGAAAAAGCCTACACTTGGCTGTCCTACCAGCATCCAGGAGCAAGAATGGAAGAACACTCCAGGATTTGCGAAATGACTGACTTTGGAGAAAATGACAGCACACCATTTTTGAACAGGATTCAGCTAACATGCACGCACACACAATGTACTAGCAGTGTGTCCACAATAGAAAACACTGAGTTTATGGAGAGCTAGCGGATACAAGCCAGCCCCTCCACGAACTTCAACAGAAAAAAAGAAAGTACACCATCTCCTCACAATGGCTGCCTATCTTCAAGGGGGCTACCAAACTTTCCAAACAACAAAAAAAAAGAAGACTAGCCACACCCAAACTAGTAACTTTCCTCTATGGACACTTGCAATCCAAACAGTCCCCACCTAGGAATTCTCTCCCCCCACTTCTCTTGGTAGATAACTTTGCCAATGTCAACTCACACAATGGAAGAGTCGCTGTCCAGACCCTCTCCTATCAAGTAGCTGTCTACAGGTTCCCCTCCCCACACACACACACACACACACACACAGGAGGTTTGCAAGGTTAGAGGCCAGACACTACCACCACAGAACATAAGACAGTTGAAGACAGCACCAGACTTTATCCCTCCCTCCCTCCCATCCCACCTCTCATGCTGCTAACACAGAAAGAGAGTTAGAGATTGGTCCAATATCAGGTATGCATGTAATTACCACCAAAGATCAACATCTTCTAACTAGGGCCAATCAACATGAAAGCAAAGGTCTTGAGGCCTATAGCGACCACTTCAGCTCTGTACCTTGTAGAGTGGCCAACCATATCTCTCTGTAAGCTTGTATCCACACACCCAACCTAAGACTTAATATATGTTATCCACAACAGAGCCTTACCTGAATACCTCCCTTCAAGCCAGAGTATTGTGTAATATTCTTTTACTATTTCAAAAAAACATTTCAGCCTTCTAGATACAGACCAAATTACACTGTTTCAAATAATATTATTTTTAATTTTAAATTTGAAATTTAAAAACTTTTCCTTCTTCTCCCCCTACATCAACAAGTATTATAAGGAACAAAATCTCAACAACAGGGCCTTGCTTATTTTTAACAACATGCCTGGCCATCCAGTTGATATTTAAGACCAGGATGACAATGTTATGATAAAAGTTGTTTTAATGTCAACAAATATAACCTATTTGTTGCAACCTACAGACCAAAGGGTAATAGCAACGTTCAAAACCTGTTTCCAGGGGACCATGCAAAAAACTGGTCACAAAACGGTGAGGACCAGCCATCAGTTTAGCAGTTCTAGAGGGAATACAATATTCAAAACTCCACAGACAACAGTGAGGCACCATGGGAGGAAGTCATTCAAGCTACAATGAATAGTGTGTTGGGAATATATGGTCAGACTGCATTCACAGTGTTCAGGAACTTGCCAGTGTCCCTGAAATTCAGATACAGATTATGGAACTGGCATATGAGACTGGCTTTGGTGAAGTACACCTAAGTAATGTGGCAGAGACTGGAAGTGCATGAAGTGCAGCTGGCCAATGACAATCTGATTAGGTTGAAGTAACAAAGAGTAAAAGTGCAGGAGGAAGAGGATATGCAGCACTACAAGCAAAACAGTTCATGCCAAAAAGGATGTCAAAGGTTTTCAGTTTGTTAGAGAAAGGACTGGTCATTCTGTTGAATGACAATTCTTTTCTTCTAAATTTACTCGTAGTTGACCCAAATATGGAAAGGAGCAGCAAGTTTAAATATTGAGTAATCTTTCATACTGCTATACTGACTATAACAAGAGAAGAAGCAACAGCAGCAGCAAAATTCTCTTGAGATATCTATTCTTGGCTTCTTAAAACAGAATAATTTGGTATGAATAAATATAGTTGTCGTTAATGTAATTTTTTTTTTAATCAGCAGTTAAGTAAAGCTTAAATTAACTTAACAAATCCAAAAATATGACCACAGGAACACACCTTCTCTTTACAACATATAAATGCAAACATAAAAAAAAAAAAACATTCAATTTATGTCATTACTGATGTACATCTCCAATCACAGGAACACATCCCTGAAGTAAATCAGGGCCTACTTATACTTACTATTTTATTTTATTTTTGTTTATTTATAAACTTTAGCCCAGAATATGAAGATGACAAGGTGGCCTTCAAAACAGGTATTACTTTGTTTCTAAAAACTACATAATAAACTTTCTAATGGCATTATACACAGTGGTATGCTTTCTTACTTAATTTTTATCTGAATGTTATCTAAAGTTAAAGGTTGACTGGAAAAATCCACTGTTATGTAAGCAGTAAAAGAATAGAGAAAAAGAGGCTGCTTAAGATTCAGCAGTGGAACAGAAGGTCCGTGTATACAATTAATAAAATATGCCATGTACACATTATATATCAAATTAATTATTACAATAAATCTTATCATACTTAGAGGCTATTTAAAACTGCTGCAATTAGGAGAAACTTTTGTCATCTAGCATAATCTATAATTATTTATCATATCAAGTAACATATACCATACACCGATGAGCCAAAACATTATGACCACCTACCTAATATGATGATGGTCCTCTGCGTGCAGCCAAAACAGCTCGTACCAGGCAAGGCATGGACACTACAAGATTTCTAAATGTGTCTTGTGGTATCTGGTACCAACACATAACCAGCAAATCCTTTAACTCCTGTAAGGTCTGTGGTTGAGACACCACAGATCTTAGTTGCTGTTCCAACACAAACCACAGATGCTTGATGGGATTGATGTATGGGGAATTTGGAGGCCAGGGCAATACCTGGAAGTCTTCCTCATGTTCCGTGAACCAGTTTCGAACAATCCGGGCAGTGTGGCATGCACATTATCCTGCTGAAAGATGGCACCACCAGAGGGGGAAGACCATGAAAGGGTGTACCTGGTCAGCAATGATGTTCAGGTAGGTGGTAGACGTCAGTGTGCCCAGCACATGGATGACTGGACTCAGGGTATCCCAGCAGAACATCGCCCAAAGCATGACACTGCTGCCACCAGCTTGTTTTTGTCCCACGGTGCATCCAGGTGCGATCGCTTCCCCAGGTAAACAACATAAATTTACCCGACTGTCCACATGGTGCAACAGGAAACGTGATTCATCGGACCAGACGACCTTCTTCCAATCACTCAAGGTCCAGTTTCGATGCTCACGTGCCAACTGTAGGCACTGTTGCCGTGAACTGTGGTTAGCATTGGCACTCAGAGCGGCCTGCAGCTATGCAGCCTCATTTTCAGCAGGGTTCAATGTACTATGTGTTGTGACACATTACTTCCATCACCAGCATTCCAATTACCAGTGAGTTGCACCACAGTCGCCCTTCTGTTGCCATGGTACCATCCGGGAGAGCCTTCGTTCACCTCAAGCATTGATGAGCCATGGTCGTCCAACACCTTGCTGGCAGTTCGCGGGTTTTCCCTCCACGGACCACTTTCAGTAGGTACTAACCACAGCTGACCATGAGCATTCCACCAGCCATGCTGTTTCGGATATGCTCTGACCCAGTCATCTGGCCATTACAATTTGGCCTTTGTCAAACTCGCTTAAGTCCACTGCCTTTCCCATCTGAGAACAAGAGTGACACTGATTAGCGGAGCTCAGTATCAGGTGTTTTTCATACCGTGTCCCGACTCGCGCACATGCCGTCGGGATACCTGCAGTTGCTTCGAGTTGTTATGCAAATTGAAGCAACTGTCGGGATACCTGCAGTTGCTTCAATTTGCATAACAACTCGCTGGTCATAATATTCTGGCTTATCAGTGTATCAATATCAAATTTATAAATACAATGATGCATCCTCCATTTAACTTAATATTTATTTTTATATATCTATTTGTATACCGAGAATAGAGATACTATTTATTTTTTTCAAACCAGAGTTCTTTGCTTCATGCTATTTATATCTGTTTTAAACTTAATCAGGAATTTACTAATAGGGTAATAGGTGAAAATACACACACAAGTATATAGAGTTTATATATGAATACTTTATAGTCACAGTTCATTTACAAAGAATTTAACTGTAAAAGTTTCTTTAATGCACAATCAAGTGTATGCTTTTATGTAAGCATCAATGGTGATTCTGGTAACTTCAGGTGATACTTAAAGTCTTGCTATGGGTTTGTAATTATTTTGGATGGGGTTACATCTGGAAAACAGTGTAGAGGGGAGGGAGTTATAAACACATGTTATCAGATAAACTTCTGATCTGATTTCATTGCTTTTAAGTCATATCTTTTGATATTAGCTTGAGTTATAAATAAGAAATTTTTAATCTGATTTTAACATGAATTCATCCTTAGCATTGTAGCTCTAGTAAGCCATAACTTTTAAAAATAACTTTTTTTTTTTTTTGTCACAGTTGTCCACAAAAATTGCCAGTCTGTTCTACTTTGTTTCTGTAATACTTACTTTGTGGCATCAGTCATCATAGTAGCATAATTTCGCTTTCTTTTCTGTCTGTTTTCTGTTTTGTCTGCATTCATTCCACTAGAATGACCTATGGCAGTGCAAGAAGGTTGTAATGTAAGAACTGGGGGTGAGCTAATCGATGAAACAGGACTCTCACTTAAAGAGCTGCACACTTTTAATTCTTGGTGAATCATAAATATCAATAATGGCACCAAGCACTGAAAAAGTACAAAAATTTTTAGAAATAAGGTAATTAATTTAATTTAAACTCCATAATTTAAAAAAGTTTCCCAGCATATAGAATACATTTAAGAAACTTTATAATCAATTAACAATGCAATGAAAAACGTACAGCAGCCAATTAATAGCAGCCATTTAATTATTTTTATTGGTTATTTTATTGGTCACACAAAAGTAATATTTGTGTTCTCTCTCTGTTTTTTTTTAATGCAGTAATATCCTATATGCCTACTTATATATCATTTGACTTAGTTTCAACTTATAGATCAGAAGTCTAGAGAATTTATTTAATTTTGGTTTTTATGTGCCTAAATCAGAAAACTGCAGTTAACAAGTATGAGTTTTTCATCTACTTTTCTAAGCTATTTTCTTACTGACCTAAATTATAAACTGTGTGTACAATTGCTTGGAAACACAAATAAGATACAGCAACACCTATCTGAAGATTTATAGACAACCAGTGAATATGTAGACATAATGACCTTCAAATACATACATATTTATATATATATACTGCACAAAACCATTACAAGAAAGATGTATATACTTATATAATCCACATGGCCTATATATGAAAAATATAAACATGGTGAACTCTATAAAATCCATCGCTTTACAATCCGGAATTCTTTAAAATCCAGCAAAATCCATACAGAAAAGGGTGACATTTCTCTCTTTATAAGATGCATGCAGGACTATAAATAATGGTATTCAAGCAAAGCCAAACTACTTGAAAGATCATCACAAACTATGAAGGGAAAAGTGAGCACTCTTGTCCTTTAAACTGTTTTTGCAGCCAGCAAGATTTGAACTGCATAAATAATGCAATGGTCTTAATTCTCACAACAGAAAAATGCAATGAGCTGCCAAGCTATTGCACTACTTTGAAGCAAATGGCTTCAACCAAAGATTTAATCAATCATTTATTTAAAAGATGAGACTACTGCAACAGACTGTTTCAGGACTAACTGGTTCCTCATGAGATAATAGGTGATCTCTAGTGGCAATGCACAGAAACAACACACAGAAAACAGTTGGAAGTTTTTCAATGTGAACTGCCATGCAGTATATGAAATCAGAGTTTTCAAAGTTGTAATATAGCTAAAGCTATTGTTTTGTCTCACTATTGTCACTAGAGACTACCTGCTACCTGATGAGGGACCAGTTAGTCATGAAACAGGCTGTCATAGCAGTCTGATCTAAAAAATGACCAATTAATCTTTTTGCAAAGCCATCTGTTTGAGAGTAGTGCAATACCAGAGAAACTCATTGCAAAGATAACTTTGTTTTGCTGGCTTAAAAAAGAAATGAAAGAACAAGGTTGTTCTGCAAACATCTTATAATTTCTCTGAAGCCATACAGTTTCAACTATATTATAACTTGGAATTTTTCTCTTTCAGTGCAATCTCTTATTTAGTAAACTTCATAACTTAGCATGAACTGCCCTTACAAATTACAGCTATGTGACTGATCATAAGGAGCTTTCATGAGCATCATAAGCATAACTAAAGTCAGGAGAAAAATAACAGGCAGCTCAAGGGCATCATCACTTGACTTCTCACTCCATACTAATGCTATAGAAGAGAAAGCCAAGTGAGTGAGCTTGACTGCCTATTGGTTTTTTCTCTCTGCTATAATTATAATGAAAGCAAAAACAAAAGGGATTTTTGTTATTATGTATGAGAAACTGAACTGAATTTCCCCACAGTATATTATTAAAAGAAAAATATCATATAAACTGATAAATAGTTAATTTTTCTCTCTGAAGCACATCCACTGATATTCCAACAACATTTGCTGTGACTATGTTTATTGTCATTTGTTCACTTTTAAAAAAATTGAACTTTATTTATATTTTAACTACTAGTACTATCCTTTAGTCAATATAAATGTTCACAGATGTTTAATTCTTGTATTCACAGATATAAATACATTCAATTTCCAGTATTAATATTTATTCAAATTTACTTCACCAAAACTGGACAACCACTAGGTATGCCTCTCTAAAATCTGGAAAATTTTAAAATATGGCTCCTCTCAATCCCTGAATGTGCTGGATTTTAAAAAAAATTACAGTATATGTATACTCTTATAAAATGGATAAGAATCAATTGCAGCTCATTATTTTGTATATTTGACACTAAATCCACATATTAGTATATTTGACACTAAATCCGCATATTGGTATATTTGACACTAAGTCCACATCTATCACTAGCAGGACTTCTGCATTCATCATTGTGGTTTTCATCCAAAATTGTTATGACTTGCACCTGTTTGTGTTGTTTAGAAAAGTCCATTAGTTTTTATGTATAATTTTAAAGATAGTGGTAGTAATAGTAAATGATACAATACAAGGAAGCAAGCTTATACATCAGCAAAAAAAAAATAAAAAATTCCCATTTCTGTAAGCAACCTGAGCAGGATCATCAACAGCATAAACCATCAACATGAAACGGACTAATGTGATTCAACTCCCTCCTTCTATTGTTAATATCAGTAAAGAAGTCTACTGCTTTTTTTTTTTGAAGAATGCCAAAAGAATGCCTTTGGCATTCTTTGCCATAGACTTCTTGTAATATGCCCTAGCTTGCCTAAACTCCTTTGTGACTTGATTGCAGACTAGTTTATATCTACCATAGGCTTTTGTATCACCTGATAATTTATATGCATTCCATGCATCTTTCTTCTCTGCCACAAGTCTCATTAGTTCATCTGACATTCATTTAGGTTTAAGCCTTGAAAAAGTATTTCTTAGTTGGTATGAATGCCTACTACCTTCTATGATTATTCCTTGAACGCTTCCCGTAAAGAATTTACTGATGGTAACATCATCAGTTGGTCCCACTGTATACAATTTAGAAACTGTCTGAGTCACCTTTATGAAATCAAAACCCTTCCTTATCCTTAATGTTAGTTACATCTTTAAATCTCCTGGTAAGGGCTAATAATGTAATAATTTAACCAGTCATTTGATATTTAGTTGGCTTTCTGCTATAATAGGTCTAATGAGGAACACTTCTAATGAACATTTACAAATATTAACAAAGATATTACAATGCTTCACTGTTAGTAGATATAGAAGATTCATACAATTGTTGATTAATGATCAGACTTTTATTATTCTCATTATTTTGTTGTAATGTTCCTCTGTCTTCTACTGTAAATTACTTAATTTTTTTTTACTTGAGTTAACATTATGATTTTTTTTTCTTCACTTACATGTTTCTGTTAGACATTTTGCTAGTTGTTCCTTGAGAGGATGCACTTCCCAAAAACTTTTTTTTTGGCATCAGCTGCTTAGAAGTTGGGTACATGGGAAGGGCAGTGGACTGGTGGATGGTATATTACTTCTGAACAATGAATTATTGATATTCATGTAATGTTTAGCCTAATGCTTCCAGCACATGCAGAACATGTTACAAGACATTTTAACTTATTATTGATACATACATAAATACACTTGGAGTGGTTGCTGAAGGCAATTCAACATTATGAATTAGATTTTTGAAAGGTCAGATGTTTACCAAGATCTTCATTTCACTAGATAAAGAAAATTAATGGAAAGTAATAATTCTTGCTTTCAGCACTCCCTTGATGAACAACGTAGTCTGCAAGTTTCAAAGCTATTTGAAAATCCCTACAGCACAAAATGATATAAAGTTTTTGCACATTTAGCAAAACAATTTTTTTTGGCATTATATTTGTTTAAACAATTGACATTCCATAATAAGTTATCAAAACTCATCATTAAAAAATATCTGATACATAACTAAAAAAATATCAAAAAATATCTGATACATACCTCAGAATTTTCAAGTTTTCCTATATGGGCAGGAAGAACGCTGAAAAAGTTATCATATACTGACTTTGAAACAGTCCATCCTACAGAATGAAGCATGGTAATCAATGACTTAACTCCATTACAAAGTGACTTCCTCAGTTCATTACATTTGATATTCCACAGTCCAAACTGACACATAACCTGACACAAATTAAAGAAAACGGTAACTTTTTTAAAATAAATTCTCACCAAAATTAATAGACAGATTATAATCAAAGGTTAGTCAAAAGCATATCGCAATTATACTACCCTAAATCACATTCCTACTGATACAGTGAAATCTTACAACAATCCACAGTAAATATTGTTAAAAAGTTACTTTTATAGAGGCCCACCATGTTAATGTATGGATGATGAATGGCATATTTGAAAACTAAATATCTCAGCAACTGTAGAAATAGAGAGAACTCTGCCTTCTTCATTGTGCAGCTATTTGAGAAATAGAGACAATGGTCATGGACTCTGGACCATCATGATACTGCTGATGAGGTTATTTCAAAAATAATAAACCTGCAATTCTAATTCTGCTTACTCAGACAACATTTTAATATTCATCATAACAGACTTGTGTCATTTCATAGCATAATAGAGATTTAGGTTCTGAACCCCTGAGAAACTTCTTCAACAATGAAGGTAAAAAACCTCAAAGTAAAAGAAGCTATAGTATGTACCCCAGAAAACTGAGTGAAAGCAGCTGTTCAGTAGCATTTTGGTGTCAGGTTTGCATTGATGCTGAACATATTTGATATAAGTATGTACTGCAAATTTCATAAGAATTTAAGGGTTTATCTGTACAGTATACCAGCCGTTCATGAATTCAGTCCATCCTACAGAATGAAGCATGGTAATTAAAGACTTAACTCCATTACAAACTGACATCCTCAGTTCATTACATTTGATATTCCACAGTCCAAACTGACACACAACCTGACAAATTAAAGAAAACAGTAACTGCAATCATGATATTATCAATCAATAACTTCTTGGCAGCAGTTTCCTAATCTCTTAAATAAAAATTAAGACCTGATCAACAACTTGCCTAAGACAGATGAGACCCACTTTCATCATCTGGAGTATGCTAACAAGTAGACCTTTGGTACTTATGGTACAGTCTCAGCTGCATTAGCATTCACTATACAGCAGAACGGTAATGCTTGGTGTGCAGTAGTTTCAATTGGAATTATCAGATTTTATTTTTACTGAGGATGACAACGATGCTGCAACAACTGTTACATCAGCTCAATGTCAGTACACTACAGAATTTAACATTGGACTTGCACAATCTCCAAATGAACTATGAACCAATATGATTCCAGAAAGATGAAGTGACAGCTTATACAGCCAGAATTTCAGCAGGTAATTTTGCAACAGTTATTTCCAAACTATATTATCTCTCAAGAATGGGCAATAGGTCATGGTCTTCAAGATTAGAAGATTTAAGAGTAAGTGACATTCTTCTGTTTGGACAGCTCAAATGCAAAGTGTACATTAATTGTTCTAAGGATGCATTGAACTAAAGATATGAACCCACATAATTCAGAAAATACCAGCAGCAAATATGCTGCAAAGAGTAATGGAAACCTACACTCAAGAGTGGATGAATACTTGCTTGCAAATGGATGGAGGCCACAATCCATATATTATGTTGGAAAAATAAAATGTTTCCTTAAAATTCTTATCTCTACTTCACTTTTATAACCAATATTTCATAAATAAAGTATTATCCATTAGCATAAAATGCAAGAAATCCACATGCTTTTGCTGCACCAGCCAAATATATATATATAAACATATAAAAAAGAAAAACTGCCTATGTTCCCTCCTCACATAGGTAACTATCCAACTGACCTTTGAATTTTCACAAGCTGCTGGCCTCAACAACTCATGGAGGCAACTTATTCCAGTAATTAACAACTTGCTGGCTAAAACTTTCTCCATAATTTGGATTAATGGTCTCTAATTCTGGAATCATTTATAACAGTAAAAATTTCACTTTCATTCATTTTGCTATCCCTTCTCAGAGCCTTATAGATATTAATGAGGTCCTCTCTAAGATGCCTGGTTGCTAAACTGTGTAGCATATATTCAAAGTCTTTCCTCATACAAATTTCCTTTTGCAGATCTCACCAAGGGGTGTCCATCTTTGGATCCTTTCAAGATCAATGTCTTCTTTTTTTTGGTGTGGTTCTCCATAAATGGACACAGTGTTCCAACTGCAGATTATAACCTCCCTATTTCTACAAGCAAATGCTTGAAAAATCATCAAAGAGCACCATGGGCCTTTCTTGCCACCTGTCTATATTGCTAACTCAAGACTTGATAGAACCTGTAAGGTTTTTTTTTTTTTTTGGGGGGGGGGTCAGTATGGCCAACCTAGTAGGTAGAAAAAAATCTACCTATAGATGTTGGCCAATCTAAAATCAGGAATACTGCTAGTTGGGAAGGGAGGTCACAGGGGTAATAGAGACATGCATTTATCTTACAATATGGGTCAAAGTAATGCTTGCTCATATCTCAAGAGCTTTTCTTTGTCAAAAGCCAATGTTTGCTAGATGTGCTGAGAACAGAAGCATTTCAAATGAATGAGAAGCCAATGCTAGTGAAACAAGCTTATACAACTTTGACGGATGTAATTTCCTTCATGTATTTTAAAATGTATCTATTATTATGAAAGACCTTTTATGTTGAAAAATAAATAATTAATACAGATTTTAATTTTTAATTTAACATATTCAATTCATAAGAGGAAAAATATGTTGTTATTCACTTTCCCCACTAATAAAATTATTACGTTAAAATTCAAAACTTCAACTTATTAAGAGCAATCATGTACAAATTCAATGAGAGGTTCCAGTACATCTTAAAATATTTTTAAAAGAAAATTCTAATATGAAAATGATTTAATTTAAAAATTCTTATATTCAAGGAAATATATTGTGATATCTCAATATACTGGCCAGTTTTTACTCATGTTTATTTTATTTGTAGTGACTCCGAATGCAAAAGGTACTGGAATACCTATTATTTTAGTTCTGGGTGCGTGTGGATTAGGACTGAGATGACAGAGAACACTTATTGATATTGCTTTAACTTCTATAGATTGGAATTTTCAAAAAATGCATAAAAAGGAAGGCTGTTCCAAAGAAAAAAAGCAAAAAATGAGAAAGAGAAAAAATTAGTTCAGTAAGCTGGGAGTTGAACTGCAAATGGATATTGACTAATTGAGGATTATTGGCTAATGGATATTGATTAATATGTCCAGACAAGTTAGAAGTAAGAAGGTGGAATTATAGACACTAATTCAGAAGACAAGTGCCCATGAAAATATCTGTAGTAAAGGCATACAGCAAAAACAATGCCTGTGTAATTAGGAGTGGAGTAGGTTAGTAGGTGAGGGATCATTAATTAAAAAGACTATCTTCTTTTAATGGAGTCTAAAATTTTAAGAGAAGTTTTGAGGACACCACCCTGGATGTGGGAATAATATTCCATGGTAAAGTATATTTGTGATTTGCACAGAGGTCAGTAACTTTTAGATGATATGTAGCATTGAGAGCGACAGAGAATATCTAGTATTTCTGATAGAGAGGAAGCAATATTTGTGATCTATTTATACCAGTGGAGTTTAAAAGTCAGGGTTAATACCAGTAAAGATATATGATCTTGTCTAGAAATCTGAGTGTCGCTGAAAATGAGCATGGAAGAATCAAACTGTTTTTGCAAGAAATAACACAGGATTTGGTTTCAGACAAGTTGAAATTAACTGTTTTACTCTCCTCACTAGAGTTACCTGTAAATCATCATTTAAGAAACCAATGGCAAATATCCAAGAAGTTATGGCTGTTTCTGCAGAACAGGGTTTGTCAAAGTGGAAAATGTAATAAAGTGTACTTACTGTCAACAGCAAAAGATGGACAGAATTTCCAGTCAGTAGAAGCAGGCCATTAATACAAAGAAGGAAAAGAGCAGATGAAAGAATAAAACCTTGGAGAACACCAGTATTAGTTAATAAGTTTTAAGCCAGAGAGCCATCTTTCACCACACACAGTGAACTGTCAGAAAGAGAGAGAAGTGGTAACAAAACTGAGAAAAATGAGAAACAAACCACAAAATGGAAGATTGCTTAGAAAACCTTTATACTAAACATGCTTGAAAGCCTCAGAAATGTCAAGAATTGCTTTAGTTTCTCCTAACTTTTCCATGGGATTTGTCCAAAGATCAGTAAAGTAAGCCATGATATCACTAGTGGACCGAGACTAATGAAATCCATGTCATCGATTATCAATCACATGGAATATTTCAAGGCAGTGCAAGAGAAACTAAACCTTTTGGTTAAAAAAAAATATAAAATATAATTAAAATAATATTAAAAGAAAAAGCATTTTTAATATTTTATTTATTAAGTGAACTTAAGTTTATTCACTGAGTTTAATGCTTCCCTAAATTCAAATATTCATAGATCACACTTACTTTAATGATCCCTTCCAATAACTCATGAAGTGTAAAGGTGTCCAAGGTAAACCATGCCTGTGCATCTTTTAAATTTTCCAAAACTACTTGTAGAGTTGAGGAAAGTGCAATTTCTAGTTCTTCAGGTTTTCTAAGTATTATAAAATAATTTGTATTACTTACAATTTTCCTTATTCCACACTTTAATTTTGGAGCTGTGACAGCAAAACTGTTTAAAAATAATAATTTTAATAATACTGCTAATAATAATTTTGCAAGAAGAATAAGATTTAATAGTTCTAGCTAGAATAAGACATGTAAGACATACATGCTTCATACCATCAATCCTATTATTATTAATATTTGCTTTAAATATCTGTTTAGTTAATCTCCTTCTCCCATTCCTTTGTCCATGCCAAACTAAGTTTCCTTCGCTTATCTTTTATCAGATATTTGTTAGATTATTTCATATGAAATAATCTAACAAATATCTTTCTAACAAAAAATCTAACAAATTATTTTAGATGAAATAATCTAGGATTATCTCCTAGATTATTTCATAATTCCTCATTTGTAATATGGTTTTGTCACTGTTTCTATTTGTTAGGTGCATTTATTTTTTCTTAAAAACCTCTTTCTAAAGATTCCAGTTTTTGATCAATTCATTCATTTAGTTTGGTTAAAATTGGGCCAAATTGGTTAAAATAGGCTTTAAAAACTGTGTTATAAACAGCTAATTTTGTCTTATTAGGAAATTAGGAAATATTATTATTAGGAAATAGGAAATATTAGGAAAATTTTAGATACTATCTCAATTGTTCAGGTATAAAATATCATTATGGAAAGGGAGCAGACATTGATTAAATTAAATCTGAAATACTGAAAATGGTCAGAAAAGCTTGCTTGACCAAGCTGATACGCTGCTGTTATCCTACTAGGGTAACACATGAGTTGGAGGCAAGAAGTAAATTCAACATTATATACTTAGACTTTATCATGATCCCACATAGGAGGTTACTATATAAGAATGAACATATTAGGATTGTATGCAAGACTTTGAACCTGATTGAAAATGCCTGAAAAACAGAAGGCTGGTTATTATAACCTGCCTCCTGTCCTTTGGTACTCTGAGCACTCATTTTATTTTCTTGAATAATATTTATGTGAGAGCCAATAGCACAATATTGAAATTTGCAGGTGATACGAACATCAGGAAGGTGATTAATGATGCCAAGTTCCTTCACAATAATTTGGACAGACTTCATAGATCTTAAGAGAAATGTTTAAAGGTGAAAATTAAGGTTCAACATTGGGAATTAGCCCAAGAATAACTTATCCATGAGGTGGAGGCTAAATGGCAAATATGCAATCAGGAGTGAAGGAAGAATTGAAAAATAGTTTCAAGTTAAATTTGGGGTGAGGCAGAGTTGCACCTTAACACAATGTCTTTTTATAATTTTCATAAATCTAATTAGAGATATGCAAAAACTGGATCATTATTGTATGCTGATGATTTGTTGTTAGTCTTCAAAATTTTCAAATAATCTGAAATACACACCCTCCTGTCCTCTCGAAAGAACTGGAAACAGGACTTGTCAGAGCAGGAGCCCCATCTCCAATCATCCAAGGTCTAGTACAGACGTTTTTTTGCCCAGTTGAGGCATACAGTCCTGTGTCATGGAGTTAGCAACGTGACTCTGGTGGGTAGGCAGCCCCCATAACCTACTGCGGCTAATGATCACCTGCTGGTCTTGGTGGAGATTTTCTGGCACCTCTCTCATTGAAGTTGGCAGTGATTTGTGCCACTGTCGCTCTCCGGTTGGCTGAAACAATGCGAGGCAGAGGTTAACAGCCAAGTTCATACACCACCTTTCTCCGCCCACAGTGCTGTCCATGATGAGATGTTATTCCAGAAGTGGCATATTTCCAATACACTCTTCATACTGTCGAACAGGGATAGTGCAATTTCTGTACCACCTCCATGATACAGTGACCCACACGTTGGGCACCCACTGTCATCCCTCTTTTAGAGTTGCTTAACTCATGACGTTTATCCAAACTGACATCGAATTACCGTCTAAGCAAATGCAATGAAGCAGTGTATCTATATACTTGCCAAGAAGTAGGTTCATCCACCAGAGAGAGGGGTGACAGCATTGTGTTGCCAGGAACCAGGAATCCCATGAATTCTGTCCTTTCAGTGTACATTGTTCCTAAAATGAAAACTTACAGACCTGTGTGCAGTACTCAAGATGCAGCCTAACCATTGCCTTATACAAAGGAATAGCAAAGTACCTATATATCATTGACAAAACCCCATGAGCTGTTCTGGCAGCATGTCTGCACTGCTCAGAGAACTTCATATCTTTCTGCACAATTATAACCAGGTCTTTTTCATTTTCCACTCTCTTGAGTGTAATTCCACACAATTGGTACATTAATTAGTGATTACTGTTACCATATGCAAAACCTTGCATTTGTCAACCAGGTCTGTTTCATTTTCCATTATGTGGTAATACCACACAGTTGGTACTTTAATCAGGGATTACTTACCCATATGCAGTACCTTGCATTTGTCAATCTTAAACTTCAACTGCCATTTTTCAGCTCATTTGCCTAATTTTTTTAGTAGCTTATGCTGATTACTGTCATTAATCACCCTGCCAACCTTTGTATCATCTGCAAAATTAAACCAGATATACCTTCATCAATATCATTAATAAACATAGAAAAACAACAATAGGACAAGAATTGAACTGTGAGTACTCCACTAATACTATTAGTCCACGAAGAATACGATTAGTCCATTAATAACAACTCTCTGTCTTCTCCCACTGAACCATCCCTTTATCCAGAGTAATAATGACTTTAATATTGCCCTGCTCCAATTTGTACAGCAGTCTTTTATGTTCAACAGTATCAAAAGCTTTCCTAAAACCCAAATATATGATATCAAAATTATTTTTTGCATCCAATTCCTTTGTTGCTACATTATAGTATCCAATCAGGTTGGTCACACAAGATTGCCCTTTAAAAAAATCTATGCTGTGACTGCAGTATAATTGCATTTCTGTCTAGATGATTCTGCTTTACTTCAACCAGACACTTAGTATATATAGACTCAAGGAACAGCTAATGTAGGAATAAGGTGGGTTTTTTTTTTGGTTTTTTTTTTGTGCTGGTTACAGTGAGGTCGATCAACGAGCCTTGTGTGAGTGCAAATAAATCCACATGAAATACATATATGAAAATTAATTCAGGGAGGCATGTGAGACTATCTGGGGTAATTTAATTGTAGTGCCACAAATGGCAGCATTCATATGGAATTTAGTAAAACTTATAGGCATATTATCTGTTACTAATATAGATTTTGACTTGGATTATATCTGAGGTTTTGCCAATGAGTGTTATTCTGTCGTTGGGCTTGGCTCTAATTACATTTACATGCATCTTTTTTTTGATAAAATGGAATCTGAGTTTGTGAGTTTTATGGCTTTAAAACAGAAGTCATCCTGCTTATCATAATCCTCTGATATCTGTATATTTAGATCCAAATAAAAAAAATCTGGTGACAGCTGCTTTAATAGCTGCTATTCTAAATATGAAGTCACTAGGATAGGTGTACTTTGTTAAATTTTCGTATTCCTCATAATCAAAGAGCAGTAAATCATCTAAATATCCATAGATTTTAATGTTGTTTCCGAAATCTTTCTCATAATAATGTAAATAGAGGTTTGCAATGGAGCACAAACAGTATGTCCTCATACAAACCTTAAGTTTGAATGTAAATTTTACTGCTTGCACTAATATAACTGTTAAATAAACATAATTATAAAAAACTATTCTAGTAATTATTACTACATCTAAATGTCTCCTTAAACTCTTCGGTAATAAAACTGTAACATCATTTTTAGATTATTGTGTGAAATACTGGTAAAGAGATTTTAGATTTTTACCAGTAAACAAATCAATGCATTGCCAACTTAACCACCAGTTTGCTGTTGCCATGTGATTACTTTGATCTGTTCTAGTATGATTTTTCACTGCATAAAGGCCATCATTATTCAAATAACTGCATTGTCGGGTCAATTGGTCATGTTGGCAATGCACTGATTTGTTTAATGTTCAAAATGCAGTGAGTTTAATGTTCAAAATGAAGAGAGTATAGCTCAGACACATCGTGGTTTTGTTAAGGAAAAGTCTTGCCTGACCAATTTGAGTGGATACTATGATGTGGTCACAAAGGAACTGGATGCAGGGAATAACTTTGATATCATATATTTGGATCTTAGAAAGGCTTTTGATACTGTTCAAATGGAAGACTGCCGAACAAATTGGAGCAGTGTGGCATTGGAGGCAAATTGCTGCTATGGATAAAGGGATGGTTGAGTGGGAGAAGACAGAGAGTGGTAATCAATGGACAGTGCTCATCGTGGAATAATGTTATTAGTGGAGACCCTCAGGGTTCAGTGTTGGGTCCATTGTTGTTTTCTGTATTTATAAATGATACTGATGATGGTATATCAAGCTTAATGTCCAAGTTTGCAGACGATACGAAGGTTGGCGGGGTTGTTAAGGACAATATGCTGCTGCAACAGGATCTAGAAAAGTTGATCAGATCGGCTGAGAGGTGGCAAATGAAGTTTAACATTGACAAATGTAAGTACTACATATGGGAAGCATTAACCCCAGAGTGACGTATCAACTCTGTGGTACTACACTGACAGTGGTAGAGAACGAAAAGGACCTGGGGGTAATTGTGCATGCAGATGTGAAGTTTTCTGAGCAGTGCAGGCGGTCTGCAAGAGTAGCTCATAGTGTCTTGTCAATGATATACAGGAATTTTTCTAGCAGGGATAAGAAGGTGATTATCCCCTTGTATAAAGCAATGGTCAGGCCACACCTTGAGTACTGTATACAGGTCTGGAGGCCTCATTTTAAGAATGATGTAGAGCTGTTGGAACGAGTACAGAGAAGGGCAACAAGGTTAGTTTTGTTTTTTTTTTTTTTTTGGTAGTTGTTGGCGCATAGGCTTCTGTGGCCATAATGCACCTCCTAAGGTTTTTGCAGTACTTTGATCCAAGCCTGAGGCGGGAATCGAACCCACGACCTTTGGGTTGCCAGGCAGGCACTTTACCCACCAGGCTAGCCCGGTCGGCAACAAGGTTAGTGAATGGAACAAAGGGTTGCTCTTACGAAGAAAGGCTTAAATTTTGCAAATTACAGTGTCTGGAGACTAGGCACTTGTGAGGTGATCTGACTGAGGTTTATAAAGCCTTGAATGGTTTGGGCATGCTCAATGCTGATGGAATTCTTCCTCTTGCTCAGAATAATCAGTTGAGAGGGCATAAATTCAAATCGAGGAAAGAAAGATGTAGGATAGATGTGCGGAAGTTTGCCTTTAGCCAGCGGGTGTTTGGTTGGTGGAACAGACTTCCATCCTTTGTTGTGGATGTTGATAGCCTAAATAAATTTAAGGCTGAGCTGGACAGGTATTTGGAACGAACAGAGGGGTGAAATGGGAGCGGTTTTTTTTTGGCTGATGCTGCATAAGCTTGCTTTCTTGCATCATATGCCTCTACTAATGCTAATGCTAAAAAGTATTAAAGAATTTGTATACCACTGTATAATCGCTTTAAATGAAGGTTTCCTGCAAAATATTCGTAGAAAGCAAATGCAAAATATTTCTTTGGAATTCTTACTATGCTAAGACATTTTACATGACATGCTAGTAAAGAAAAAATAGTGTTTAATACTGTATTTAGGCAAAATTAAACCAAAACAATTGTTTAGTAACAATAACAATAAACAATTAAACAATAGGCAATATTAAACAATAACATACACACTTGCAATCTTACCCATAATTAATGACTTTCCCTGTGCATAAGAGAGCAATCAGAGCATTCAAATTATTTAATAAATAGCTTATAAGAGACTCAGAAATTGGAAACCCATTGATCTTGACTACTTTTTTAATCACTTGTAACGATACCTACAAAAAAAGAAATATTTTAGGCTATGAATTACTATATGAAAAAAAAAGAATATACAAATTCACAAATGCTTTATAATAGGCTTACTTTGAGGAGAAAATAATATAGATAAAAATTTAAATATTAATGTGAATAATAACAGCTAAAATGTCCATCTTCATTAATCATATATGGTATGCCTAAAACAGGATTTACTGTCCATGTCAATGTTTCAGGAAGAATGTTACAACAATACTTAACCTTAAGGTGGCTGCTTTTGAGAATCTGCTCTGGTAAAGGCAATAAATTATTATTTACAGTTTATAAAAGCCTAAATTACACTTTAAAAATACACTATAAAAAAAAATAAATAAATAATACCTAAAATACATTTACCAAAAAAAAAGTGCAATTTACCATTTACCAAAGGGAGGAGAGTGGGGAAAAGCCACATCTGTCTGTATGTTAATAAACTAAGGTGATTATTTTGCATAAAGCATGAGACTACACGTAAGATTCACTGGTGAACAGATTAGTGCCATTGCACCATGTTTTGTTTGTAGTGACCTGCCGAAGTAGATAATTGGCATCGTTTTAATTATATCTCATATTGTGAACACCTTCACAATGAGTTGCCATGGTATTGCACTACCTCGAATAAGTAGAGGCCAACCAGCCTTGAAATGGTGCCATCTGGATGGTGGTATCAACCGAGAATAAGTAACATCAGTCTTCTCCATTGGTGAGGCGTTACTTATTCAAGGTGGTGCAATACCATGGCAACTCATCGTGAAGGTATTCACAATATGAGATACAATTAAAATGATGCCAATTATCTACTTCACCAGGTCACTACAAACAAAACATGGTGAAATGGCAAAACTAACCCATTCACTAATTAATAAATTAAAAAGTTTATTAACATACAGATGGATGCGATCTGTATCAGTCTTTTCAGTTTATTAACTATACAGACAGTGAATAAATTGTATTTTTAATAAACTGAAAATTAAAAATAAAGAAACTACCTTAAATTATAATATAACTATTAGCACCTTTTTGGATTATTTTTATTTGTTAATAACATAATAACTATCTTCAACCTAGTTCTCACCATGTACCCAAAGAAAACCTTGAGTATAACGAAACAGGATCTGTTATCAGTAAGTGACAATAATATCCTGGGCATTTGTCAAAGAGATCTCAGTAGTTGGGAGGATAAAAGATAAAGCATTCAATTTCAAGATGTGGAATAAGGCAACAGACTGAAATACTCCTTCAGCTCTATGCAGAGGGCAATACACATGCACTATTGAATACAAATAAATTTTCAAGGATTATTCAGAAAGTCATAAACATTTTTATACCAATCAAGTAGTTCTGCACAAGAAAGATGCCAAAATGGATGCAAGTTTGACAGAACAAAAGGAGAAAGCATGAGCCAACTACAGAGTGTCAGATGACATCAGCCCATTAGAACCATGATAACACAACTGATGACTGGAACAAGTACTTCACATCAACCTTTACATCAAAAGTACATTCAAGAGGGGACTACTGATAAGTGCATCAAACCTGATGGTTTGATGCACTTATCAGCAGTCCCCTCTCTCTCTCTCTCTCTCTCCCCCCCCCAAGACTTGATATATTCTATGGTAAGAGAAAATTATGTATGATCAAGAATGTATGATAGGATCATTTTGACAGGAATAGAATTCTGAAGGGTATGCAAAGAAAAAATCAAGCTTGTCTAAACTGATAAATTCTTATGTCACTGTTACTAAGCAGCTGAATGCAAGACAACTTTGACATTATATAACTGAACTTCACTAAAGCATTTGGCACAGTCCCTCATTATTACTGAAATTATTATACAATAATCATTCTGTAGAATGATTATTGTTCAAACTAGAGCAAGCTGGAATTACAAACAAGAATAACAGATAAAGGATAATTCTAAATGGACATTCTTTGGAGTGGACTAGGCTGCAAATGATGATGAAATGAAATGGCTTCATCACTTACAGCTCTGGTGTATGGCTTTATCAATGCAATTTAGTAAAATAAGAAACAAATGTGTGGGGGGGGGAGGCAACGATCCATTGATGGAACCATACAGTACATGTTAAAAAATTTGCAGAAGATATAGAGGATGGAGGGTGATAAATGATTATAACCAAGCCAAACTACTTTAAAATAATTTTTACTGGAAACACAGATGATGAAAAATGGCAATTAGGTTTAATTCTATTAAACATAAGGCACTGCACTTGAAAAACATACATTGGAGAGGAAAACTTATACATTAGTTGGAGTGGACTTAAGGGCATTCAACGATAAGGATGTGGGGATAATAATACACACACAGATGAAATTAATTCAATCCAATTCTGTTTTTTTTTTTTTTTTTTTTTTTTTGGTAGTTGTTGGTGCATCGGCTTCTGTGGCCATAATGCATCTCCCAAGGTTTTTGCAGTACTTTGATCCAAGCCCGAGGCGGGATTCGAACCCGCGACCTTTTGGGTTGCCAGACAGGCACTTTACCCACCCGGCTAGCCAGGTCGGCCCAATTTTGTAATATCCATCTTGAAATTAAATGATTTGCATTAATTGGGTTGCAAATCAGCAGCCAAGAAGACACATGGTATCTCATCAATAACTTAACAGACCTTTGCATTTAGAGAAAAGATAGTTAAAATTCCATTATATAATTCAATTGTAGGACTACTGTATTGAAGTCTGGAAGCGCATTTGGGGGGGGGGAAGACACCTAACTTCTTAAATGAGTCCACAGAAGAGCTACTAGACTGGCAATAAAAGTTGTTCTAATGAAGTGAGATTGGAAGCTAAACATGTAAAGGAGATCTTAAGCATATAAGGTCTCATAGGAGATGCAAAAAATAAATGAACGAAAATGAACAATTTAAAAATAGTAGCATGTTATCACTGGTAGAGAAGACAAGAATCGGGGAAAGAGAAATAAATATATGCTGAAGGTGGATACTAATAGATTGAATTTCACCAGGGCATTTACCTTTAGCAAACATATAGTTGAATACTTGAATAAATTATCTGCCAGGAATGTATAATTAAAGGCCACTGAGATTGAGAGACTGGGGAAATTTCAGGAGGAGAAATACTGTGAGAATAGCTTTACAGGAAAAGAAAACAGGAGAGGATGCAGCAAAAGCCAAGCTTCCTTGCATCATTTGGCCATTTTACTACTACTACTATGAGGGGAAACAAGATTCAAAAATAATTTATATTCACCCAGAAGTAATTGTGATAGAAGGTAGAAACAAACACCATGTATTACGCTTTTTCGACATAGTCACCAGACAAAATGACACGTTTTTGCCATCTTTCAGAACACTTCCGCAGGCCAGTTTTATACAAATCTTCTGACTGCCCTTCAAATCAAAACTCAGCAACAGAAATCAACTCATCATCGGTAGTAAAGTGTTTTCCATGAAGAAAGGATTTCAGGGCAGGAGAGAGGAAAAAATCAGATGGTGCAAAGGTCAGAGGAATAAGCAGGATGCAGCAATATTTCAAACCCAAATTCGCAGGCACACCTCACTGCAGCATGCGAGGAATGCAGAAGGGCATTATCATAGAGCAGGCACACACCTTTTGACAGCTTTCACAATTTTTTTTATAGCAGCACATGCCGTTATGTGGAGACTGGAATAATACTTTGCCGTCACAGTGCAGCCCTTTTCAATGTAATCGGTTAGTATTATGCCATTACATTTCCAGCATTTGATTGTACTTTTGCCTTTTTGAGTTGGTGATTCTGCGTGCTTCCATTGTTTTGACATTTGTTTAGTTTTGGGATCATAGTAATGGATCCAAGTTTCATCAATGGTAACCAGCTGTTGAAAAAATTCCACTTGCTTTTCCTGGCACATTGACAATATTTCATGTGCACATAGCCCTTTGCTTCTTCTGGTAAGGGATCAGAAGTCTAGGAACCCATCTAGCAGACACTTTACTCATATGCAACTGTTGATTGATGATGTTCTCCACTAATTTGGAGCTCTGCAGCTAGTTCTTTGATGCTAATATAGCAATCTTTCAGGATTAACGCCTCAATTTTTGCAACATTCTTTTCTGTTACAGCAGTTGCTGGGCATCCTGGGATTTCTTCATCATGCACTGAGATTCTACCACAATTGAACTGTTTATACAAATGTGCAACAGCACTGTAACATGGGCAGTCTTCTACAGAAACCATTTCTCCATGGACTGTTTTGGGTGTTTCCCCATGCAGAAAGAGGGACCGAATCACTGATCTACAGGGTCCAGTCACATTATTATATTCTGGATCACCTACTTAGTATCCAGAATATGTGCCTTTCGCAGCATGCTGCCATGGGAGGGACTCAATAAGTCTGCGGAAGGTTGCTACAGACATCTGTGACCATGCAGACTGCAGTGCACCCTGGAGTTCCTGTAGGTTCCTCGGTGGAAGATCCATCCATTTGATGTGCCAATCGAGGTGTTCCCATAGATTTTCAATTGGGTTAAGATCCAGGGAATTCGGTGGCCAAAGGAGTAGCTTGGTCTTCGTCGTACTCCTCAAACCACTCACGGACAATTCTGGCAACATGGCATGGCACATTGTCTTGCTGATAGATATTATCGCCCCCAGGGAACACAGTCAATGTGTACAGGTGTACCTGATCAGCAATGATCGATTGTTGTTGTTTGGTCCGGAATATGCGGTGGTCATTCCTTGACCTTTCCGCATCCTCCATATTTGGTGGTGACGGGCTTGAACCCCGGTCTAATCAAGAAGCGTGTGGTACGCACTGCTGCTCCTTCCCACCTGGCTACGGAGGCACCTGGCAATGATCGATAGGTAACCATTTGTATTCAGGGTGCCCTCCAGAGGTATCAGTAGACCAAAGCTATGCCATGAAAACATTCCCCAGACCATAACACTGCCTTCACCAGCCTGCCTTCTGCTAACAATCATGTCCAGGTGTCTGTTCTCGGAGATTTCATGCCTAATACGCCACCATCCATCCACTCGGTGGAGCAGAAACCACAACTCATCGGAGAAGACCACCCATTGCCACTCAGCCAGGGTCCAGTGTCAGTATTGCTGTGCAAACTGACAGGGTTGTTTGCGATGAACGGCCATCAGCATGGGTGCTGTTACCAAGCATCTCCTCCGGAACCCAATAAACAACAGGGGTTCGCTGCACTGTTGTGTTTGAGACCTTTCTTGTGGTCCCATTTGGATGGCCAGTTGAGCAACAGTAGCATGCCGATCGGTCCTGACCAACCGTTTTATCCAACATTCACCTCTGGGATCAATGGCGCATGAGGCTACACAAATGGGACGTTGGGTTGTCAAAACTGTCCCATTCATCCAATCTTTATACACTTTCACCACAACAGCACATGAGCATTTCGCAAAGTAAGCTGTTTCGGAAATGCTGGCACCCCTGGCTCCATGCCTTTTTCCAGGTCTGATAGGTCGCATGCTTTGCCCATGACAGAGGCTGTTACTGTGTATATAAAGTATATAAAGCTTGATGTTTGGCATTCATGAAGCTTTATATACTTGCAGTGTGAGAACTTGACACGTGCGCTGCATGATTCAGTGCTGCAAAGAAAAAAATTAATTGTCAGATCAAAACCAAAATTTGTGTGGTTGCTATACAGATTTCAAAGTATCAAAAAAAAAAAAAAAAAAAAAAAATTTTCATCTTTCTATCACATCTACTTCTGGGTAAATACAAATCTTTTTTGAGCCCTCCCCCCTCCAAATACTCTCTAAGAAAATTGCAATTGCATTTTCCTACATTAGGTTTTAACATTTAAACTCTAATCATATTTCATTCTGTTAAGCTAAACAGTAATGTAACCATAAAATTGGCAATTTGTGCATGCTAATGCATACTAAATTTCTATATCTGTATTCTGAACAAACATTTTCCCTCAAGCTGTATATAAATGCCTTGGTTTTTTCATGAAATGAAAAAACCAAGTGCACAGAGGATGAATGCAATTGGTGTTAAAATACTCATCACTATAAAAAGTATCTGAAAGAAAATCTACGTTTCGCATATTAACTTTATTACAAAGTATTACAAATTACATTGGTACAGTATTTATTACAAAATACTGTACCAATTATGAAATGAATTACATTAAAGTTCATAAAGCACATATAATTTAGAATTTTATTATGTAACAGGTTTGACAAAAAATAAAATCATTTGTTAAACTAAAAGTTTTAAAAAAATTTTAAGGAATCTAATATGAAAAAGTAACAGCAAATTCCAAAGCTGCATAAATACATAATTTATGGTTAACTATAGCCACCTGTTAACCAATAATTAACTACAAAACAAAGCAATTACAACTGGTTATTCAGTGAAGTACTGAAAAATTAACAACACTTTTAATATTTATTTACAATAATTAATACTTACTGTTTTTACTAGAAAAGTTGCTGTTTCTAACTGTAAACATAAAAGATACCAAAGTCGCTCAGTATAATCTGGAAGATATTGAATTATATCATAACTTAATCTTCCAATTATTTTCCTGTAAGGAGAGAAAATACAAATAAACATTAATAAATAAAATAAATAACATTTTATCTATTAATAAAATAAATAAATGTTATTTATTAAATAACTTTTTCCTATTCAGAGCAAGAAAAGATTAGTAAAATATGAAGAAATATAAAGAAATTCAGTTTAAGATCAATAGTGGAGTTCCCTAGGAGTCGGTGCTGGGACTACTGTTGAAAACAACAGCAATTCCAGCAGCTTATAAAGACCACGACCACACAGCTGCAAGGAGATCTGATTATGATGTTTAAAGCTCTAAATGGATTAAGTAAGCTATTCCAATGGAATCCTTCCTCTTGCTCAGACTACACAACACACATGGGAAGGGGACATAAATTCAAATTGAGAAAGAAAGGTTGCAGGTAGATGTGCAGCAGTTACCTTCAGCCAGCAGGTAGTTGATTACTGAAAGAAACTTCCATCTGATGTTGTAAAAGTGGGTTGTTTTAATAAATTCAAGGACATGTAATATGGAAAGTGTTTTTTTTTTTTTCTGACTGATGTGTAAGCTTGCTTTCTTGCATCATTTTCCATTAAAGGATATGCAATTTAAATATAATATAATTTGCATATCCATTAAAGGAACTTGCATATCCATTAAAGGATATGCAAGTTAAAAAGTCATAAAAACATTAACTGTTTATAAAGTTTGGTGGGTGGGTTTAAAAAAAAAAAAGAAACTTTTAATTTATTAGAACAAAACTTAATATTTAAACCTTATTTGGTGCCTTTATGATAGGACAATAGTTATGTCACCTGTCAGGAAAGATTTGGTCTCAAACCTTGTCAATGCCATAACAAACATACTGAGGTCTTTTCAAATGGAAATATCAAATCTCAGAAAAAGAAAGAGTTTTACAAAGGATTTTCCATTTTTCCTCCATTCTGCAAACAGACAGACAGACATACAGACAAACTGGCTTTATAAAGAACACATGCAATTTACAGGAATGACACTGAAACACTGACATCTTATGATCTAAATTGCCTGAGAGTAATTCAAACTCCAACTCAAACCAATCGTATACTCCCCCCCCCCATCTCCACATACACTCAATATAGCTGCATCTCACTTTACTTCTGAATTTTGCATACTGTAGTAAACAAACTGAAATCTGTTACAGTTGTGAGACAAATTAAAGACACAATACATAATAATTAAAACTAGAATTGTTCCACACAACGAATTATACTCTAGCAGACAACGCAGCTTTTTTGTATCAGAAAAAAATCAAAAATTAGGTAATATACGCATTGCATTGTTTCAGGTGATTTCAATTACCAAATAATGTATTTCAGGAGTTAAAAACTTCTACACTGTCCACAAGGGTTTCAGATGAAGAGCAGCCATAAAGTGGAATTTGTATAGTGTAGTAGAACTTCTTTAAGAAGAGTGGGCACACAGAAGAAATGGGTTTACCTACCAATGTTAAATTTGGTAAAAGTCTCTAAAAATATTCTAAATGATTTCAAAAATTCTGAAAATGCTGAGAACTGCTGTTTAAAATTTGCAAAAATATTTCGATAGAGGGGAACTGGGGACTATGAAATTGAAATTGGGCATAAAATCTTCCCAATGCTGAAAATTTCGTTTCAGTCCAATTTTTCCATTTCAATTAACTCAAACATCCTAAATAGATTTTTTTTTCTGGGAGTGGGAAGACGGCTATAAAATCCAAATTGGGCCTAAAACCATCTTGGGGATGAACAAAACATATGCTGAGAAGTTGGTGTCCTTCCAACTTTTCCTTATTGGGTAAGGACAACCAAAACAAACTTTCACTTATAAATATAGATAACTGAAGGTGTGAAGGAGAAAGGAAAAAAAAGCAAGATTTCCTATCGCAAAGAGACAAATATATAAAATTTCATGAAAATCTGTTCTGAAGGAGTTTAGTCTTTTTAGGCATATCTGTTCTGTGAAAATCTGTTCTGAAGGAGTTTAGTCTTTTTAGGCATATCTGTCTACACATACAAGGTGTAGCAATAAAGTTCCTGGACTGGTGCTGTTGTGGTCATGTTCAACGAGCATGAAAAGGAAAAAAAAGCAAGATTTCCTATCGCAAAGAGACAAATATATAAAATTTCATGAAAATCTGTTCTGAAGGAGTTTAGTCTTTTTAGGCATATCTGTTCTGTGAAAATCTGTTCTGAAGGAGTTTAGTCTTTTTAGGCATATCTGTCTACACATACAAGGTGTAGCAATAAAGTTCCTGGACTGGTGCTGTTGTGGTCATGTTCAACGAGCATGAAAATAAATGGAAGTAGTATGTTTAAATTTCCTCCAAGGGATGATGGTATTGAGATTGTCCAGAAGCCCGGCAAGTTGCAAGTAACAACCAGTTTCATTAGAAATATTACTGTTCCATGTCACAATTTTGCAATGGAGCAACAAATGAACATCAAATTTTGCTTTAAACTGGGTAAATCTGCAACAAAAATGTATGAAATGTTAAAAAATATTTATGGTGATGAAATGTTGAGTCATACCAGTGTGTCTAAGTGGTATAAGTGGTTCAAAGATGGACATCACAATGTTCATAATTACCCAAAAAGGAGATATCCATCAACCTCTCAAAATGAGGAAAGAATTGCAAAATTTCAGGAAACTATGGCAAGAGATCATTGTTTGACCCTCAGAATGATGGCTGATGAGATGGACATGAAGAAGGAGGCAATTAATCAAATCTGCATGAAGATTGAGGAAAAAGGAAGAAGTGTGCAAACTTTGTGCAACACAGCCATACATATGAGTAGAAGCAATAAAGAGTGTCCTAAATAAAAGACTTCATCCAGACTTGTCAAAAACAATCCTAATTTCCTTGACTTTATTTTCACTGGAGATGAGCATTGGGTGTTTCATTACATCCCAGAGACAAAGTGACAAAGCATGCAGTGGACTTCAAAGTCATCACCAAGGGCCCAAAAAGTTTTGTTTACAGAAGTCCAGGATCGAGACAATGCTAATCATGTTTTTCGACAAACAGGCTGTGACTCGCAAGGAATTTGTACCTGAAGGGGAGAGAGAGTCAATACTGCATTCTACGCACAGGTGCTTCAAAGACTATTGAAGTGCATTTTCCTGGTGAAGCTGCAATTTTGAAAGAAAGGCAGCTGGTTCTTGTTGCATGACAAAGCTCACACCAACTCTACACTTGTGAAATTTATGACAAAACATGGCATTGTACAGATTAACCATCCACCCTGCCTTCTCAAATCTAGCATCAGCAGATTTCTTCCTCTTTCACAAGGTGAAAACTGCCCTCAAAAGAAAGAAAATTCAGAACACTGAGGGCATAAAGAAAATGTAACCACCAAACTGAACATCATATCTTTGGATGCCTTTGCCAACTCTTTTCAGAAACTTTTAGAATGGTGTAATAAGTGCATTGAATCAGGTGGTAATTACTTAGAATAAAATTAAAACCATTTTTGAGTTCCTTCACTTTGTGTTCTTTTTATTGCACTAGTCTGGGAACTTTATTGCTACACTTCATATATCAGAAGTCTAATATGATAATACTTCTTCATATGCAAATTAGCTTTCTCATATATATAAATTCTCTCAACACATTGCAGTGAGGTATGAAATGATGTTAAATTGAACGAAACAAATGCAATGATACAAGAAATTATGTTAAATTGAATTAAAGTTCAACTTAAACTATAATTCGAAATAAAAAAGCTGCTTAAGTTTCTAAACTGCTTAAAAAAAAGGTAACAGCTAAGCTTTAATTGGTAGTTTTTTTGTTTTTTTTTTATATATTCTCAAGAACATCTAAACTTATGCTTATATATCAATTAAGGGTAGCAGTCACCAAAATATTATATCACTAAAATTAATTTTAATTTAATAGATTAATGATACAAATGTCATTAATAAACTACTGATACACATATCATTAATAAGCTACTGATACACATGTCATTAATAATGTGTATCAGTAGTCAATTGAATTCAGCTGCCTTCATTTTATATTGTTTTATTTTCTTCATTTTATGATATTTCTTATAATGTACTAAAAATTACCAACTTACGTAAGTTTAGCTTGGAGTTCTTCACATACAGAAATATTAGAGAGAATTAAAGGGACCTCGTCGAGTTCTAATTTTTCTTCATCCTTAAAACAAAAGAAGAAAGCATGATATAAGCAAATAAAAAGGCATATTTAATACCTCTTAATACATCTTTTCATTTTTGCACAAAATACAATAACTTTTGCATCACATCAGATCACTCAAAAATTAGGTACATCATATATAATATAAAAATCATGATATGAAGGGTGACATAAAAAAAAATCACATGAAAGATAATATTATTATCATGAAGCACAAAACACTATGTTTAAATCAGAGATAGAGCTGATCAGCTATAATAAACTATAATTATTAATATAGACTCAAGCGTTTAGGGCATAAGCCTCAAGCTATGAAGGAGTCTAGACTATGTATAAATATAGTGCAAATGCATCAGAAATACATAGCTATATCTGAATAAATCAGAATATTGGTAAAACGGCATCGTTTTAAGTTATATCTCATATTGTGAATACCTTCACAACGAGTTGCCATTGAGATGGCAACTCGTTGTGAAGGTATTCACAATATGAGATATAACTTAAAACGATGCCGTTTTACCAATATTCTGATTTATTAATATAGTAAATTATAATAAACTAAGCATAAACATAAATTATAATAAAATTAAGATTGTAAAATTAGATAATTAACAAGTGATTGATATATGTTGACTGCATGATGTGATATGTTATTTCTTTATAATTATAAATTTATTTCTGATTATATATATGATTAAGTAACAGCAGTATGATGTACAATAATAAATGCAATGGGTTCATAAAAAGCTGATGATAAGAAAAAGCTTTTTACTGCTTCCAATATAAGAAGTCAATACAAAAACACAATGTCCAAAAATAACATTTAAAGTATATATTCAAATTAATTCAAAGTTCAAGAGACCAAAAAAACATGTTCATTTCAATTTAACATGTTCACTGCTTCCTCATGAAAATATGCAGCTTCCAAATTTTAAACCACTGGGAGAAAAAACCACCCTACTTTTAGAACTCTTTTTTCCCAATTTGACAGAAGAAAAACCAAATATTTTTTGTCACACAACCTTCACAGGAGGTTGTGTGTTGATTAATCTGGTCATAATACGAAAAAAGCCCAAAAATGTCTCTGCCCTTTTCAATCCAGATAGATTCAACCCAAGGTCAAAATGTCATTGGAAAAGTTGGCAACAAAACTGTCAAACAGGTTCCAAATATTCAAACAAAATAAGTTGATGCCAATATTAATCAATGGAAATTTTTAGTCAGACATTCATTCTTTCTTTTAAAATGGTAAGAATCTTTCAGTTTCACTTTTCATTTAGATGTTTGTGAATTGTAATCAATTAACATGTTAACTTAGTCACTATGAGAACAATAACAGCTGTAATGGAGAAATTCAATTAATTTATTGCACATAATACAAAGTTTTCTAAGTTTCATTCTTGCCCCCATATCACTGCCTTACCATTAATATCCAGACATCCCTCCATGGATGGAGAAACAGGTCCTATGCATGCAATACATCACAGAACCTGCTATAAATATGCACACTGGGCTTTGAACAGACAATTGCAAAAGTGGGCATGCAAGATGGCACATTCAACAGAATTACCTCAACAGTTCAACGGAATTGATCACCTCAACAAATGCTAGACACTGATTAACATGGTGTAAAGAGCGCGAATCCTGGACTGTAGAGCAGCGGAAAAAAAGTTCTATGGACAGACGAATTGAGGTTTGCACACTATCAGTCTAATGGCTGTTCCTAGGTGTAGCAAATGACAGGGAAACAGTTCCTTCCTAATTGTATCCTCCCAACAATGAAGATTGGTAGAGACAGTGTAATGGTATGGGGCTCCTTTCGTGGTTTGGCTTGGGCCCATTAGTCATTATTGACAAAACTATGAATGCAGTGCAATACCAGGACATCCTGGACAACTATTCACTTCCAACATTATAACAATACTTCGGGGAAGGCCCATACCTGTATCAGCAAGACAACGTGCCATGCCATATTGCTTGGGTCATAACAGAGTGGTTTGAGGACATGGGTGTGAAAAAGTTGGATTGGCCAGCCCAGAGTTCTGATCTGAACCCTATCAAGCAGCTTTGGGATGCATTGGATCATCAGGTATGTGCACATCGAGATCACCCAAAGAACAAGGCCGAACTGGTGGCTGCATTAAAGGTCGAGTGGAGGAACATATCACTTGACATTTATGAAAAGCTGGTTGAGAGCATGCCATGAAGATTGAAGGCTGTCACAAAAGCAAAAGGTTTCAGCACAAAATATTAAATGACACAACAAAGGCTCTTTTTTTGTCTAAAGGCAGGTGTCTGGATATTAATGGTAGGGCAGTGTATATTATTATTATTATTATTAGCTATATGGTGCAAGGAAGCCTGAGGCTTATGCTGCACCAGCCAAAAAAATATTTCTGAATTACCCTGAGAGAGAGAGAGAGTCAGAAATAGAAGGGGAATCACCAAGAAAGAGAAGAATGATGATATCCAGCTCAGGACCCTGGGTGTGCCAAGCCCATACTAACCAGATATGAGCCCCTGGGATCGGCATATACAAAACGTACAGTAAAAGAATGCTGTTTTGTTTATTATCTACATACCTGCTAAAAAGAATGTAGGCATCACCCACAGTGTTCTCAATTAGAGATAACAAAAAAGAGTAATAAGTGAACTGCACTAAGTGGAGAAGATTTGTCTATAGAAAATAACGTAAATAGTTTTTTAACTGGTTGGTGTGACTAGTATTTCTAGCCAATTTTAAAGCAGCATTTCTCTATGTAACAATATTAAATGTGGCAGAAATATTTAAACTTCCTTTAAATACATAAATTATGCAATAAAATATTAATATATGTTTTCAAGAAAATGCAAATAACTTACCTTAAAAATTATGGAACTTTACATTTTATATATTTATGTTTTTTACAATAATGGCTTGCGATACTGCTAATTTTCAGATCACTCAAAACTGTCCAATATTTTCTCACTGGTGTCTCTGCAGCTGCAGATGTTGAAGACTAATCTCCCTTAGAACTGAAGAAGGAATCCAGAGAGAGATGTAGTTTGGTTTTCTTCTTATTATTATAACATACCCTGTAACAGCATTTTCAACCATTTAACATACAATGGAGAATCTCTCTATATCCACATCATTATCTCTGAAGTAAGAATGCCATTCAACCATTTAACATACAATGGAGAATCTCTCTATATCCACATCATTATCTCTGAAGTAAGAATGCCATTCCTCAAGCTTTGGGAATACCTCAGCCATGCCTTTAGTGGATAAAATCTTAAGCAGGGCTCAAGTTCTTCAATTTCTGTATCATTCTCAGTTTTCAAGAGCCTTATCTTGTTCGGCAGCCATTTCCATGAGTTCTGCATTAAGCCATCTTTCTAGTTTTTGATGAGCTCTTGTATGTCTTCAGATTCTATATATCATCCAATCCAATGTTTTTGCCAAGCTCAACCATGTTGCTTTTAACCTTCTCAATATGAAAACATGAAACACAGTCTTTCCAAAGCTTCCTCCACACTTCATTCATCAATTTTTGTTGCACTAACAATATTATCAATGGCACGTTTAATATTGCATGCATTTCAAAATTCTTTAAGGTTTGGTGCATTCTCCCTCATTCACAGGGGGGAAAGGACATTATATTGTTGTGGAAGGTCAATACACTGGAGAAACTATAATAATCTTTTCCATACAGATGTGGTTGAGACTATCTGCAAAAGCAATATACTGTCCATGGGGTTTGGCAAGCATATCAGTAAAATCAAATCCTCTTTAGAGGTATTTGCAGTTCCCCCAATCCAGAAACCCTTCAAAGAACCCCAACCACTCTACTGCAAGGATGGTCTCTGTGTCCTAGTTGTCAGATCAATTCACTTTAAATGCATGCAATAATGCTATAAGGCTTACACAGCAATCAGCAATGCCCAAATCCCTTGTTAGCGTGTTTTCTCTTATCAGTGGCAAGGCATTATTTTTATATGTTACCAAGAAAACAAATTAAGTTTGCTAGAAAATATATTAATTTCTCATTGTTAAGAAAATCACTAGGGGATGCCTGTTTTAAATTTCAAATAAACAGCCTAGCTCCCAAAGGAAAAGTATACTTCATTTATTCATAATTTTTGCCATTACCCAGACAGATGTTTCAGTGCTTCTTGGCACCTCACTGGTGGGTAAGCAGGCATCCACCCATCAGTGTAGGACCTAAAAATCAAGAAATGATATTAGCAATATAGGAGATGAATAATGATGTCGAATCAGGTAATGTAATTCACATAAAGAAATGATATAATTCCACAATACGAGAGATACATAATGATGTCAAATTCAGGTAATGGAATTTGTATAGTAGTAGTAGTAGAGACATATGATGAAAGAAAGCAAGCTTATGTAGCATCAGCCAAAAAAAACCATTTCACACATTCATTCCCTCTAAAGGTTTGTCCAGTTCCTCCTTGAATTTATTTAAGCTATCAGCTTCCACAACAACAGATAGAAGTTTGTTCCAGCAATCAACTACCTGCTGGCCAAAAGCAAATTTCTGCACATCTATTCTACAACTGTCTTTCCTCAATTTGAATTTATGCCCCCTCAAGTTTGTAATCTGAGCAAGAGGAAAATCCGATCAGAACTGAGCCTACTCAACCCATTCAAAGGCCTTATACACCTCAATCAGATCACCTCGCAGGTGTCTAGTCTCCAGGTGCTGCAATTTGTAGAATTTCAGCCTTTCTTGGTAAGAGAACCCTTTTGTTCTCCTCACCAATCTTGTCGTCCTTCTCTGTACTCACTCAAGCAACTCTACATCCTTCCTAAAATGAGGCCTCCAGACCTGTACACAATACTCAATGCATGGTATGATCATTGCCTTATACAAAGGAATAATCACTCCTTTTCCCTACTAGCTAAATTCCTGTATATCACTGACAATACCCCATGACCTGCTCTGGCAGCCTAGCTGCACTAGTTAGAAAACTTCATATCTGACTGCACAATTACTTAGATCTTTTCATTCTTTACCACCCTAAGTGTAGTACCACACAAATGTTATGTTTCTCTGGAGTTATTGCTACCCATATGTAGTACTTTGCATTTGTCAAGGTTAACCTTCAGTTGCCACTTCTCAGCTCATCTGCCGAACTTTTCTAGATCCCGCTGCAGTAGCAGATTGCCATTACTATCATTAACAACCCTGCCAGCCTTTGTGCCATCTGCAAACTTGGACATTAAGCCTGATATACCTTCAACAATATCATTGATAAATATACAAAAGAACAGTGGGCCCAACACAGAACCCTGGGGGGTTCCACTAATAACATTAGCCCACAAAGAACAGCATCCATTGATTACCACTCTCTGTCTTCTCCCACTCAACCACCCTTTTATCCATTGTAGCAATTAATACCACACTGCTCCAATTTGTACAGTAGTCTTCCATTTGCAACAGTATCAAAAGCTTTCCTGAAATCCAAGTATATGATATCAAAATTATTTTTTGCATCCAGTTCCTTTGTGACCATGTCATAGTATCCAATCAGATTGGTCAGACAAGACTTCTCCTTAACAAACCCATGCTGTGTCTGAATTATTACTGCAGTCTTGTCTAGATGATCCTGCAATACTTCTTTTAACCAGTGATGCCATTATTTTTGCCTGAAACAGAAGTTAAACTAACAGATCTGTAATTACTCATGTCACCCTTTGTGAATTGGGGATACATTTGCATATCTCCAGTCCGTGGGGACTTCCCCTGAGTCCAAGTCCTTAACACAATATAGCCAAGTATAACTTGGCTATACTGTGTTAAAAGAATTTCGACTGATCAACTTCAACACTTTTAATAGTTTTTTTTAATTGTACCATTATAATTATCGATTTTGATTTCTTATTGACATGAACCTGACATAATAAATAGTAAAATATTTTGTCCATGCCTCATGATTTCAAAATAATCACACTGTGTTCCTGGGGTAATGAACAAGGATGCAAATTTGCACATTGCAAGATAGAGACTGTATGCTTACACACAAAGTGTATAACCCATTGATAACTGAGTACTAGTATAATGGCTGCCAAAGAAAGTTAAAATAAAGCTGTAAACTCCTCTGACTACTTTGGGGCTATATCAGAGCATAAAAGAAATTTAATTATTTTATTATATGAAACATTTCAAGAAGTAAACTTTGCTAACTATTTTACCTTTACATCCTGTGCTGAAAGTTCCTCTCTTACAGAAAGCGTATCCTGTGATGTGAAGTACTGATGGATAACAAAATCTGAATTTAGGTTTTCTTCACTGTTAGGCAACTTTTCAATGAAATTTGCAAGATCTGTTTATCAAAATATACATACATAGATATATTAAGCAAGGTTCATAATAAATAGAAAAAATTTACTTTATAGAATGCACAAACAAACAAACACACGCACGCACGCACACACACATTCCTGCCGAAAGGACTGACACCACTCCCAACATAATGAACAGTGTGAATTAGATGTATGCAAAGCAAGAACAGTTTTGAAAGTGTATAGGTAATAGCAGAGATATTGTAAATGAACAGAATGAGAGCGAGATGTGCTCATGGAGTTTCAAAGATGGTTATTGGTCATATGCCACACTGGCAACTTGTCACCGAATGCAACAGCCACACATTTGAATCTTGCAAAGTCAATCACAGCTGATGTAACGAAAAGATGTAAGAATGAGGGCAATGTAGATGTGTGCAAACAGCCAGGTAAGCCAAAAAACTGACTGACAGAAATAAACAATCCCAGAATAAAGTAACAAGAGAACACCACAAACAGCACTGGTTTTCATAGCAGACTGCTATTCATATCACAACAATAAATGTCAGATGTATTCACAATGGTGTCTAACCCATTTATTCTTAGACCATGAAACAGTAAAAACAAATCCTACAGAGCAACAAGTCACATTACACAATCTTCAGATATTTGAGTGCAGGTGAGGAAATTGCCTGAGAACATGATCTACTGCAGAATATCATGCCCATAATAAACTTTAAAGGAGGTGGGGTCTTGGTATGTTTGGACTCAGAAACTATTGGCCAGAGTTCCAAAAACTATCAATGCAGAGTCATACACTCACATTTTGGATTAAACCATTTTGCTCAACACTTTGGTAGTTATATGGAACTGGACTTTCCATGTTCCAATTCCATACCATATAGGTTGCAATGTAAAAACACTGTTTCAGAAAAATGAAGTCCAACAAGTTGCCTAACCATCTCCAAGTCTGAATCCAATTCAATCTGAATCCTGTTTTGAATCCAATTCAGAATCCATCCAATACTTTTAGGATGAAATGGAATGTCAGATCAGGACAAAGTCAATGTGTCCCTCTTCTACAGCTGAAGTGCTGACTCACTCTAGAAAGAATGGGCACAAGTTCTACTGCTTGCAATAAGAAACTGGTTGCAAGTGTTGATTGATTTTATCACTGAAACCAAAGGTGAGCTTAATTTATTAATTTATCTTAAAATTTGTGTTCTTCTAAACATGATGGTCTCCAAATACTTTTGGTAAAATAGTGTATAGATTATACATACATACATACCATATATAAATTTATATACAAGCATACACACAAAATTGTAAAGGATATCAATGAATGAATTAATGCAGAAATAACATGAGACATTAAAATTAAAAAAGAAAAATCAGAATCTGAGGAGATAAATGAATTAGGTAGCCACTTGCCATACTCTAAGCAATCTTAGTTTCCATCCCATATTCTCTGTGTATATAAGATGTACTTGTATGGGAATTGTTGAAAAAGTTCACAGAATGATCTAAATGTTTTATTTGGACATTCCTGATATTTTGTGTGTGTAGGAACTATTAATCAATAGTTGCATTCTTGTGTTGCATTTCATATATATATTTTTTTTTTTTTTTTTTTTTTGTTACTGAAATTTCTGCAAGCCCTGTCTGCTGAACATACAAAATCTTAGTTTTGCAGCATTATTGTGTTAGGGATTCATTCTGATATGCTGGCAACACTATGGTTCTCTGTTCCAGCATATTCCATCATTGACAATGGTTTTCAAATTTTACCCACAGAAGAGAGGAGTGAAGAATGAGTGCAGTTTGAACTGCCCACTAATATCTGTCAATTCAGAAACAGAAGAAATAATGATGAAGTTAACTGAATGACTGTTATGCATACTGCTAAGTATGCCAGAATATCTAAAGGCAATGCATGTGATAAGCATACGGACTGATCAACTGAATCAGAAAAATGCTTCCATGCATGCTAACCAATGAACAGAAGCCTACCAAGCAGACATCAGAATACCTCTTGGAGATAGAATCCTGAAGACTTTCTTTTCCAATTCATAACTATGGATGAAATATAGGTATAACACTTTGATGCAGAGATGAACAATCAAAACATGACCTGGAAACACACATCAATGTTGCCACCCAAGAAATATACATTGTCTAGTCAGCAAGCAAGTTGATGGCTTCCATTTTTTGAGATACGTAGGGGTGGTGGCGTATTGATTACTTGGCTTATTAATTACCTTTGCCATGCAGCCATAACCACAAGTCAGTATTATGTCCAGTTAATAGTGAAACTGTGTAAAGCCATCCCGATGAAGTGGCAAGGAATGTTGCACTAAAAACAATGCATCAGCACACAAGTCTACTGCTGCAATTGTGTGTCATCACAGATGCAGGGTTCTCCTATTCCCCAAACCTGACTCTTAATGAATCCTTACACTTTCCAAAACTTAAGAAGAACCTTTATGGAAAAAAGTTTCATTTTGACAAAGAAGAGATGCATGCTATGAGAGACTTGTCTGGAGAATGCAATTTGTGACTTTTTTTCTTTTATTTGTGGTATTTTGGACTTCAGCACCATTGGGTAAAGTGCACTGCAAACCAGGAGACTTATGTTGAACACTGAAATAAAAACTTTCTTCAAAACTATTTTTTCAAGATCATTCTACTAATTTTTTCAACCACCCTCATATACATACATGTACACATCACATAAATGAAAAGAAATGACAAATCTGTACAATAAAATATGAGGACTGTTTGAAAAGTAAGATAACAGATGTTTCTGGAAGTAACTACTGTTGCCTCACTTCACTATTGTAAGTAACTTCACTATTGCCTTCCCCAATAGTGAAACTCCATATGAATAAAGGTGCATATAATAACATTTCTTTTCTTCTTGCTGCAGGCCAGGCTGCTACACACCTTTGTTGACAGTGAGTGACTAAACCAAAATTCTGATCTACTTGAAAAGTTGACAAATGAAATGTGCATTAACCAATTCTGCATGACAAGGGAATTTAAGTTCACAAATATTCATCAACAACTGTGAGCAGTGTATAGTCCAACAGTCATATCCAAGAAACAAGTATTTTTAGTCTGAGAAAAAAATACTCTGCATTATATTTTCTATCTTTACTGTGTGGGAACAGTATTTTCTCTGCAGTGACAAACAGACAAGGAATGTTCCCATCACTCTGCAGTGATGGGAATGTTCCTTGTGCTTATACTCATTTTAAAAATGACTATGTTATCTACTAAAGTGAGCATATGAGAGACAACAGTGCCCACAGACAGTAAAGCATTCTTCTCTCAAACTGTTTGAATATCTGCATTGAAACGGTATCCTCCTCCTTTATTGTCTGTGCAATCAGTTCAAATAAGGCCAAATAAATCTTGCAGGTGAACTAAGGTGGTTAGAGCATTACGAATGGCAAGTGCTTGCCCATCCACAACAGTCCCAACAGTGTTTCTGTTTGGGTCAATGAAAGAACATCTGGCATGGAACTGATTAGTGATTACAAAGGAACATTGAAACCTTATTCAATAGGATTCCTGTAAAATTCCTGAATTTTACAACAGATGTATTACTACATTTGTGCAAAATAGAATACAGTAAGTAAAAGAACTAAATTTCAAGTGTGTTAGCACTTTACATTGTACCATAAATACAATAATTTCAGCCCCCCTTCCAAATTCTGAGGATTTGTGACCACTTGCACCACTTATACTAAAATCCACCACTGGTTGGGGGAGATCTCAACTGAAGGATCTTTTTTAAGAATTCCCTTAGTTTCTGAAAGGATTTAAACCCCAAGCTTTCTAAACTAGTGACAAGCGGCAAATTCACCATAAGGTCATGGAGGACTCCAAGATATGAACTGCATTCTTTACTTGTAATACGATAGCCTATGTGCTTATACATTAAGTTATTAGGAGACAAAACAATCTTAGATTTAAAAGCATTGAATAACATATTAAAAAGTTATAAAAACTATTTTAATATCAATATGACCAAATAAGTTCAACAAAGCTGTTCGTCGTGATGAACATAAGACAATAATATAATCCAACAAATGGGTGATCTGACCCAGTGATAGTGGCTAGTCGCCTGACAGGTGACTCTCAAAAAAAACATTCCTGTGTTAAAGTTTTTTCTATTTTTATAAATACAATAGACTCGATTTTCCAGGATGGATGGTAAAAAACAAATCCTGGATAATTGATTTCCAGGTTAATCCAAAAATACAAAAGTCTCCGACATACATAAAAGATACATTCCAGGACTCCTTACTTTGTCAAGTTTTATGTAACTCGGGAATAACTAATAATATATTGCTCCTATATTATTATTGACAAATCTGAATTCAGCACGATACTTGTTAATGTTTGGCCATTTTGATACATCCTTATTATAATGATTCCTTAGAGATTTAACAGATGCACTGTTTTCAAACTTTTGAATAATTTCAAGTTTTTGTTTAACTGAAAACGCAACTCTTTTGCATTTACCCATCATTTTCGCGATTTCTAAACAAAAAAAAAAAAAAAAAAAATTTACTTTTAAAAAAATTCCGACATCCCGGACATAAATATAGTTATGTTCCAGTTATATTAAATATAGTTATGCTCCGGTTATATTAAATATAGTTATGTTATATAGTTATGCTCCAGTTATATTAAATATAGTTATGTTATATAGTTATGCTCCAGTTATATTAAATATAGTTATGCTCCAGTTATATTAAATATAGTTATTCTCCAGTTATATTAAATATAGTTATGTTATATAGTTATGCTCCAGTTATATTAAACGAGGCAGCAAAGGAAGTAAGCAAACCCTTAGCCATAATTATGAGAGCTTCCTTGGATTCAGGGGAGGTACACATGGACTGGAAATATGCAAATGTGACCTCAATCTACAAAGGAGGATCAAAGGGAGACACAGGTAATTACAGACCTGTTAGTTTAACTTCTGTTCCAAGAAAATTAATGGAGACATTGGTTAAAGAAGCTCTGCAGGATCATCTATACAAGACTTCAGTTATAGCTCGAACACCGCATGGTTTTGTTAAGGGAAAGTCTTGCCTGACCAATTTTAGTGGATACTATGATGTGGTCACAAAGGAACTGGATGCAGGGAATAACTTTGATATCATATATTTGGATCTTAGAAAGGCTTTTGATACTGCAGCACATGGAAGACTGCTGAACAAATTGGAGCAGTTTGGCATGCTATGGATAAAGGGATGGTTGAGTGGGAGAAGACAGAGAGTGGTAATCAATAGACACTGCTCATCATGGACTAATGTTATTAGTGGAGTCCCTCAGGGTTCAGTGTTGGGTCCATTGTTGTCTTCTGTATTTATAAATGATATTGAAGATGGTATATCAAGCTTAATGTCCAAGTTTGCAGACTATACAAAGGTTGGCAGGGTTGTTAATGACACTAATGACAGTACACTGCTGCAACAGGATCTAGAAAAGTTGAGCAGATGGGCTGAGAGGTGGCAAATGAAGTTTAACATTGACAAATGTAAAGTATTACATATGGGAAGTAGTAACCCCAGAGTAACGTATCAACTCTGTGGTACTACACTGACAGTGGTAGAGAATGAAAAGGACCTGGGGGTAATTGTGCAGGCAGATATGAAGTTTTCTGAGCAGTGCAGACGGTCTGCAAGAGTAGCTCATGGTGTCTTGTCAATGATATACAGGAATTTTTCTAGCAGGGATAAGGAGGTGATTATCCACTTGTATAGGGCAATGGTCAGGCCACACCTTGAGTACTGTATACAGGTCTGGAGGCCTCATTTTAAGAAGGATGTAGAACTGTTGGAACAAGTACAGAGAAGGGAAACAAGATTAGTGAATGGAACGAAGGGTTGCTCTTATGAAGAAAGACTTAAGTTTTGAAGATTACAGTGTCTGCAGACTAGGCACCTGCGAGGTGATCAGCATCAGCAGGTGATCATAAATTCAAATTGAGGAAAGACAGTTATAGAATAGATGTGCGGAAGTTTGCCTTTAGCCAGCGGGTAGTTGGTTAGTGGAACAGACTTCCATCTTTTGTTGTATAAGTTGATAGCCTAAATAAATTTAAGGCTGAGCTAGACAGGTATTTGGATCAAACAGAGGGGTCAAATAGGAGCGGTCTTTTTTTTTTTTTTTTTTTTGCTGTGCTGCATAAGCTTGCTTTCTTGCATCATATACCTCTACTAATGGTAATGCTAAATAACAAAACAAAATTTGTCCTTTTGCACTGCAACAGAACACAACAATCGACGCGACGCACTAAAACAAACTAAACATTTGGTCTCTTTTTTTTTTTTTTTGAGCGGCAGATGTGAAGACAGCAGGGATTGCAAGATAATAGGTACACTAATCTCCCAATGACGACTTATAATTCAGCTTGTCATTTATTTACGACTTGTAAAATATCTGTTTATACCTATTCTAGTTATTACTTGAATTTTTCGATTTCTGGTTGATTTTTTTTTTAATTTGGAGTCTTGAAGTGTCCTGGTTAATCAAGGGTCTGCTGTATAGTAAAACCCTTACTGCAATAGTTTCTGATACTATTTTTCTGCAGTTCACTTACAGAAATTGTGCATGAGAACATGTCAGGTGACCTTCTACCATCTTTGCAACCATTTAGCCTTTGCTTGAGGAGTAGAGTGATACTGGACAAACAGCAACAATGGGTGTCTATAATTTCATATTACTTTAGCAGAAAACAAAATAATCATAGGTTATTATAAAAACCTAAGATTGTTTTGGTATAACAATCTTAATTATTATATGGATAACAATCTTAATTCTTGTAAATAACATTTAATAATTAAATATTATTTAATAATTATTAAATAACTTATTTTAGTTCTCCCACTAGTCCGACAGACATGTGCAGTCTTGCCCTAGTTGTTTTTGAAAGATTTATTATTGTTTTTACACAATAAAGACAAGAAAACAAAATCAGTACAAAAACATGAAAACAAAATAATTTCACTGCAGGAAGCAAAATAGATAATTTCAAATTTCGTACTCCATAAAGAATGCATAATTTGATATAAATCTAAAAACAGAAGTTACTAATAGTATCAAATATATATACTTTTTTAATATTTATATATATAGTAAGTAGAAATATATGCACATGTTTGAAATTTTGTGCACTTAATGGTCTTTTAAAATAGAAAATGAAAGCAAATAGGGACTGTTGTTTCTTTTTTATGTCTAAAACTTTTTTTTCAAAATTTTCAGCAGAATTAATTTTTTTTTATGAAAATACATAGCATGTTCTGAAATTTTTAATTTTTTATTAAAACTTAAAAAGTACATACAATAGTATTGCAATCCATTAAAAAAGATGAAAATATTGATATTAAGCATAATTTAAAAAAACCTAAAACATTTTCCAGATATTAAAAAGTTTGGCTGCTTGTCAAGTGACTTGCCACTGTTTTTGCTGCTTGGGGTGCCACCACTACTAGGTTAAGAACCAACTGAGAGAGGGGGGGGGGGTCTGAGGCACACAATTTAGTTTTTTCATTTATTATTTTAATTAATCATGAAGGATATCCAGCATAAGGGACAGCAAGTTTTCAGCAAGTGAATTTCAAGATGCAGGTCTTAATAAGTAACATACAAAATATGCCACTGCTTACATACACAGTATGTAAGCAGTGAATTTCAAGATGCAGGTCTTAATAAGTAACATACAAAATATGCCACTGCTTACATACACAGTATAATTTATTAATCATTAAAATATTGTCTTGTAGGATAATATTAAAGTTAAAAATTGTATATTTCAAGAAATATTTAATGAAATTAACTCCAACAACATATATAATATATACACGTTATGCATATAAAAGGATACATCAAGTATAAAAATTTTACCTTCTGAAAGTTGAAACAGTTGATTTATTAATCTACGAAAAGCCAAGGGATCTCTTGTTTTAATCAGCTGTAATAAATCTACAAGAAGGTCTATACAAATTCCATGTATTTTAGTGATGGAAGTATTACTGAGAAGAACAACTACCCTTGTTATTAGCCATTCTGTGAAAGCTTATAAAAGAAGAAAATTATATTTATTAACATTTGCAATGAACAGATAACAAATGAGAACAGTATTAAAAAACTTTTATTTAAATCATTAAATAATGAAAATACTGTTTGAAACTTAAATTCCAAGTCAACAAGATGTATAAAACTTAATACAGATAATTTCTTTTATAAATAAAATATGAAAAGTAACTAGTAAATGAACGAGTATTTTTTAATTTCAATAGTAAGAATTTTGTATCATAAAATGAAGAAAATAATACTAATAAGAAAAATTAATCTCTGAACCAGCATCACAAAAAAAATGGTTTTAAACAAGTTTCTATAATTTGTAAATTAATGTTTATGTTTTGTTTATTAATGGACTATTAGGTTTAATATATAAGTCAATCAACATAACAAGCTGTTCAACTTAAGTTCTTGCCAAAGAAAGAAAGAAGCAAATTCTTAAAAATACTATGTATAATTTGTGATTTCTCACTTGGTTCAAAATAATTGTCATTCAAATATACTACCTGTAATTACACTACAGTTATGTGTACTTTTTGTTAATGTTTATATAGTTATGCACAAATGTCAGTATCTTTATTCCTATACCTGTAAAATAACTTTGGTGGGGTGGAGGAGACCAAACTGCAGACAGCAGCTAGGTCTTCTAGACTAAACAAATCTCCAAAAATGCATAATCCAATTTTCTGACATCAAGTGATAAAACATAACAACTAGTATTTACAATATTTTGCACCCTTATTGATAGTGATACCAGTAAAACACCATGTGTTTACTAAAAGAGACATTCCCAATTAGGGTGTCATGAAAAACTCAAGGTGTGCAACAAAAATTTAACACATTGAGCCCCATCATCAAACTTAGCATTAGCATTAGCATTTTAGCATTAGTAGAGGCATTTGATGCAAGAAAGCAAGCTTATGCAGCATCAGCCAAAAAAAAAAAAATAAATAAATAAAATAAAATAAAATAAAATAAAAATAAATAAATAAATAAAAAATAACCACTTCCACTTCACCCCTCTGTTCGTTCGAAATACCTGTCCAGCTGAGCCTTAAACTTATTTAGGCAATCAACTTCCACGACAAGGGATGGAAGTCTGTTCAACCAACCAACCACCCACTGGCTAAAGGCAAATTTCCGCACGTCTTTCCTACATCTGTCTTTCCTCAATTTAAATTTATGCCCTCTCAGGTGATTTTTCTGAGCTAGAGGAAGAATCCCATCAGCATTGAGCATGCTTAAACCATTCAAGGCTTTATACACTTCAATCAGATCACCTCACTTGTGCCTAGTCTCCAGACACTGTAATTTGCAAAACTTAAACCTTTCTTCGTAAGAGCACCCCTTTGTTCCATTCACCAATCTTGTTGCCCTTCTCTGTACTCGTTCCAGCATCCCTACATCCTTCTTGAAATGAGGCCTCCAGACCTGTATACAGTACTCTAGGTGTGGCCTGACCATTGCCTTATACAAGGGAATAATCACCTCCTTATCCCTGCTAGAAAAATTCCTATATATCATTGACAATACACCATGAGCTACTCTTGCAGCCCGTCTGCACTGCTCAGAAATCTTCATATCTGCCTGCACAACCACCTCCAGGTCCCTTTCATTCTCTACCACTGTCAGTGTAGTACCACAGAGTTGATACGTTGCTCTGGGGTTGCTGTTTCCCATATGTAGTACTTTACATTTGTCAATGTTAAACTTCATTTGCCACTTCTCAACCGATCTGCTCAACCTTTCCAGATCCTGTTGCAGTAGTGTCCTTGACAACCCTGCCAACCCTCGTATCGTCTGCAAACTTGGACATTAAGCTTGATATACCATCATCAATATCATTTATAAATACAGAAAACAATAATGGACCCAATACTGAACCCTGAGGGACTCCACTAATAACATTAGTCCATGATGAGCAGTGTCCATTGGTTACCACTCTCTGTCTTCTCCCCCTCAACCACCCCTTTATCCATAGCAGCAATTTGCCTCCAATGCCAAACTGCTCCAATTTGTGCAGCAATCTTCCATGTGCAACAGTATCAAAAGCCTTTCTAAGATCCAAGTATATAATATCAAAGTTATTCCCTGCATCCAGTTCTTTTGTGACTGCATCATAGTATCCAATCAAATTGGTCAGGCAAGACTTTCCCCTTAACAAAACCATGCTGTGTCTGAACTATAACTGAAGTCTTGTCTAGATGATCCTGCAGTGCTTCTTTAACCAGTGCTTCCATTAATTTTCCGGGAACAGAAGTTAAACTAACAAGTCTATAATTACTTGTGTCGCTTTTTGATCCTCCTTTGTGAACTGGGGTCACATGGTCACATTTGCACATGTCCAGTCCATGGGTACTTCCCCTGAGTCCAAGGAAGCTCTCATAATTATGGCTAAGGGTTTGCTTACTTCCTTTGCTGCCTCCTTTAATATAACTGGATAGATCCCATCCACCCCAGGTGCCTTTCTTGTATTTATCTTCAACAATTTCTCCTCCACTTTACTCTCAGTTATTACAAGATTCTCTAGCTTACTGCCAGAGTTGAATACACCTCTGGCATTCCCCTCGCCGAATAACTCCTCATGTGTGAATGTCGATGCAAAATATTCATTCAGTTTGTTAGCTACCTGAGCAGGATCATCAACAGTTGACCCATCGATATCAAGTGGACCAATCTGATTCATCCCCTTCCTTCTAGAGTTTACATAAGTAAAGAACTCTTTGCTGTTTTTCTTTGCATCCCTTGCCAAAGATTTCTCGTAATCTGCCTTCGCCTGCCTAACCTCCTTTGTAACTTGGTTACAGATCAACTTGTATCTATCATAGGCTTCTGTGTCACATGTTAATTTGTATGTATCCCATGCATTTTTCTTCTCTGCCATATGTCTCATTAGTTCATCTGACATCCACTTAGGCCTAAACCTTGAACAATATTTCTTAGTTGGTATGTAAAGCCTAGTAGCTTGCAAGATAAGTTCTTTGAATGCTTCCCATTTTGAATTTGCTGTTGGTAACATCATCAGTTGGTCCCACTGTACAGAATTTAAATACTGTCTCAGTCCATTGTAGTTGCCTTTACAAAAGCAATAACCCTTCCCTTTACCCCTAATGGTAGTTACCTCTTTGAGTAAATCCCACTTCAGCACACTGTGATCACTGCCACCTATTGGTTCATTTACCTGCAGATTCTTAATGCATGAAGAATCACTACTGATAATCAAATCAAGAGTATTACTCCCTCTAACTGCCTCCCGAACAGACTGATGTAGAAAACAATCATCAAATATATCCACAAAAGCCTTGTTAGTGTGTGAGTGACCAGCCCCCAAATTCCAGTCAATATCTGGGAAATTAAAATCCCCCATTATAAGACTCTCTGATTTACCGGCCCACTCCATTTCCCTGTACAATTTCTTACTATACTCATCAGAGTCATTAGGCCTATAGCACACTCCTACTCTCAATTTTGATCTCCCAATGCTTATGTCACACCAAACTGACTCGACACTGCACTGTCCAGCAATGTCAACTGGCTTCACTTCCTTGGATTTTATGTATTTCTTAACTAATAGCATAACCCCTCCTCCCTTCCTATACTGTCTATCCCTTCTGTAGACATTGTACTCCCCAAATTCCAGTTCTGCATTCCTTATATCTGTGTGACACCACGTCTCTGAAATCCCCACAATATCTGCCTTTGATGTTTTAAGCAATACCTCAAATTCATTAAATTTATTTACTAAACTCCTAGCATTGGTGTACATGCAAGTATACATGCACCTGTTCTTTTTCTTAGCTACCCTAACACAACCCATGTGTTTACTTGTACCCCAATGATTCCCAGCAGTCTCTGAAATATCCTGCATCTTATTTTCCAGGCTGCAGCTCATTCCAATAGAAGCAGTGCAAGAATCACTTTCACCTCTGCCAGTGGCTACTGTTAATCTATTAGTCCTTGTATCCACCCAACTTTGCTGAAGTACCTTTATAATACTGATTCTGAGCAGAATAAATTTAGGATTGTTAGTAAGCTTCCTGCAGTTGCAGCAGAAAAACTGTGAAATTGTGATAACAGTAGTGCAGAAATATTATTAACATTATTCTCACTATACTTGTAAGGGGCAAGTTTGTGGCAAAAAAAAAAGTTAGATACGCAGTGTTGATACATAGTATCGACACTGCGTATATAGTAATGGCAAATGATGCAAGAAGGCAAACTTATAAAGCATCTGCCAAAATAAAAACTTCACACATCACATGTCCATCTCCTCCAATAATCTGTTCTTCCTTGAATTTATTCAAACTAATCATTTCACAACAGATGGAAGTTTGCTCCAACAATCAACCAACTGCTGGCTGAAGGCAAACTTCCACACATTTATCCTGCAACCATCCTTCCTCAATTTGAATTTATACCCCTCGTGTAGTCTCGGCAAGAGGAAGACTGCCAACAGCATGACCTTACTCAATCCTTTCAAAACTTTAAACATCTTGCAGATGTCTGGTCTCCAGATGCTGCAATTTGCAGAACTGAAGCATTTCTTGGTAAAACCATCATTTTGTTCCCTTCACCAATCTCACTGCCCTTCTATTACAGCAGATCTACTCATTCCTAAAATGGGGCCTCCAGACCTGTATGCAGTATTCAAGATGTGACCTAACATTTCCTTGTACAAAGGGATAATTACCTCTTTATTCCTGCTAGCCAAGTTCCTGAGTATCATTGACAAAACCACAGGAACTGTCCTGGAAGCCTGTCTGCACTCCTCAAAGAACTTCATATCTCACTGCACACTTATCCTCCAGGCTTTTTCATTTTACACTACCCTGAGTGTAGTATCACACAGTTGGTACGTTAATCTAGAATTACTGCTATCCATATGCAGTACCTTGCATTTGTCAATGTTAAATTTCAACTGCCATTTCTCAGCCCATTTGCTTAATTTTTCTATATCTTGTTGCAGCAGCTTACCTTGAGTACTGTCATTAAGCACCCCAAAAACCTTTGTATCATCTGAAAACTTAGACATTAAGCCTGATATACATCATCATCAATGTCATTCATAAATATAGAAAACAATAATGGACCCAGCACTGAACCCTTGGGCACACCACTAATAACATAACATTATGAATAGCAGTGTCCATTAATAACCACTCTCTGTCTTCTTCCACTCAACCATCCCTTTTTCCAGAACAGTAACCTGCCCTTAATGCCAAACTGTTCCAATTCGTATAGCAGTCTTTTATGTGCAACAGTATCAAAAGCATATGCAAAATCCAAGTATATGTATCAAAAATATATTTGCATCCAGTTCCTTTGTTACTGCATCACAGTATCCAAATAAGATTGGGAATAGGGATGTCCCTATGGATAGGAAATGTGCATATGTATCTTAAGATTCATTCTTTCTTGTTAAATGCAAATGTATCTTTGCATTCATCAAGAGCATCTTTGGATTCAGAAATGAATCCAAAGATACTCTCATAATTATGGCTAAGGTTTGCTTATCTCCCTTAATATAACTGGAAAGATCCTATCCACTCCAGGTGCCTCTTTTATGTTTAGCTTCAACTATTTCTCTTCCACTTTCCTCTCAGTTATCACAAAATCATTTAGCTCCATATTATAATTTGATAAACTTCAGGCATCCCTTTCCCTAAAGAATTCCTCATTTGCGAATATAGATACAAAATACATATTCAGTTTATGAGCAACCTGAGCAGGATATCAACAGTGAAACCATCCACATCGAGTGGACCAATGTGATTCAACCCCTTACTTCTACCACTGATGTAGGTAAAGAAGTCTTTGCTGCTTTGCTTTGCCAAAGACTTCTAGTAATCTGCATTAGCTTGTCTAACCTCCTTTGTGACTTGATTACAGACTAGTTTATATCTATCACAGGCTTCTGTATCATTTGATATTTTATATGCATCCCATGCATTTTTATTCTCTGCCACAGACCTCATCAGTTCATCTGGAATCCATTAGGGCTAAGCCTTGAACAATATTTCTTAATTGGTGTGAAAAGCCAGCAGCCTCTAAAATTACTTTCCTGAATGCTTCTGGAAAGTAATAGAAGTCCAGGGTCTGAAAAAATTGTCAGTTCTACAGTCTGCTTTGATCAATTACTTTCTGTCAACTCCTGGACAAGAGTAGACAGAAAGTAATCTCTGGCCAGGATGCATATGAAGGAATATGCGCCCTGGTAAATCTGGCCTTGCCATGATTGAACTATTATACCATGCCCATCAGTAAAAAGTCTCCCAGTGATGCTACTTAATATTTGTATCATATTCTTATAATATAAAATTTTAAATTTTTAGTGATATTAGTAATAAATTTATTAACTATCACTAAATTATTAATAAATAAGCTCAATGCTTCTAGAAGGGCCTGTACTTTGTCTTCGAACATGTGCACCTTCCACTGAGTCCAACAATGAACTGCAGACGGATGCTGTCCAACTTGTTTAGTGATATCACAGAATGACATTCCACCCTCTTGTAGGCCAACTATCCATCATGTCTTACACATTGTCTGTTGCAGATATGGAGCAATTTGTCTTCATCTCACAGCATTATTCTAGGGATAGATTTTAATCAAAAACTTTTGAATAATTTATTATGTCCTCCAGTTTCAATCGCTTTTTATGTACAAAATCAGTAACTTCAGATCTAGAATTTTTTTTAAAAATAAAGGTATAACTCTTTTAATAAATCAAATTCCCTGAAAATTTAATCATTTATTGCTATAATCCTTTTAATATTATCACTAACTTTGTCAAAGTCAGGTTGCTCTTTTGAAGCATTCCAGTTTCCATTTCCTTTAGTGTATTTAACTTACATTAAAAAAAGTTAAACAAATATGAGAACTGTAATTGAATACAAAACAGGATGTAGGATGGGGGGTGAAGGGGTGTGCCGCATGCAGACAGGATGAAATTTAGTCTGCTGTGAAAGGAAAATAGTTAGGAATTACTGTGACTAAGGAATGAATCAGCATCATTCACAATACACTGCATGCAGCTAATACAATAGCCGAATACATTTTATTTGAAATGTTTATTACTCCCTTGATTATTGTAATTCAGTTTCAGTACTGTTTTGGAACACCTACAATAAACACAGGACTTTAAATAAACTCACAGCTAGAACTCTGCTGTAATAAGTCCCAAAACTTATAAACTATTACGGAAATGCTCCTGTAAGATCTCTTTTTTATATGTGTACTGTAGTTCCAACTGGCATAAAGAATTGGAGCCAATTCATGTTTTCTTTGTATTAGTAGATATTAGATAGTATCTATACATGCTTAGCTCTTTCCAGCTTGCTTAAAAATCAGAAAATATACATCAGTAATAAATATACAGGAAACCCCCCCGTATAACACGGTTTCATTCTAACACAATTGATAAATTACAGCAATCCTCGCACAACACAGTACTTATATAACAAGGTTTTGCTCTAACACAGTTTGAGATTTGCGAGAAATCTCGCATAACACAGTATTTTTGAGCTTTTGTGCTGGTAAAAACCTGCTATTACGTTGGATGTAATTTTCAACGTTTTCATTCCTTTTTGTGAATCCCTGCTATTGACTCGCTAGTCATTATTGCCTCGTGATATTTTTCTAAAGCACATTTCTGGAGGTCACTACCATAAAACAATTTGCACTTTCTGGTTTATTGGTCTTTTCTGTTAGTGTAATCAATTATAAACGGGTGATAAACTCGATCTTCTTGCATTTGCCGGCAGCTGGAATTCTGTGGGTTTTCACATTATTGTGGTGAAATGTTTCCCCTACCATGAAATATTCAATCATATAAAAATATAAATAAATTTTCAGAAACTCATTACTCCGTATCATGTTTGTCACAACTTGTGCATGCTGTGTTCTTTATTATTAATTGCTTATCATTTTTACTGTTTTAAATTTTACAACAAAAAAAAAGTCAGTGAACAGAAATATCAATTAGTATGTACATATTACAGTACATATTAATTAAGCTATGTATGTAAACATAAATTTCTTTTTATTTTTCTAACTGGAAAATATTCTTCCGATTTTCATGTATCATTTAAAGTGGGGGGTCCACTGTATTTTGTTGGGAGATCCCTGGGTTAGGTTCTGTGCTATTGAACTTGTGCTTGTTTGAGACCATAAAAAATAACTGTGACTTTGAAGAGTGCAGTTCGTGACTTTTAAAGAGAGCAAAAGATATACGAAATCTAGATGCTGCAGAAGAGATTGTGTTTAGCAGCGATGAAGAGGAAGAAAATTAAATTAACGTACATTATCTCACATGTAAGTATCAAAGTTTGTAAGGCAAGATGTTTGTTCAGTTATTACTATTTAAGTTACTACTATTATAAAAATAAAGTTAAAATATTAGGTTATTACTATTATAAAAATTAAGTTTCCAATAGTTATAAAAAAAAATGTCATATTTTTGTTAGCTTTTGGAACATAACCCCCTTTTTTGTACTGGTTCTTAGTCCCATATAACACAGTTTCGCATTACACGAGATTTTGTAGGAACCAAACTATCGTGTTATATGAGGGTTACCTGTAATTAAGTTATTAAATACTGACAGCACATTCTACTGTTCTTTTATAAATGTGTACTTTTTTAAAGCATCCTAAAAAGTTTGGATCTAAATCTAAATGCCAACAAAATCAATTTCTACCTCTTCCCCATTATTGTAATAGAGAAGGTTTGGGAATGAGTGAGGGTGATTTAATTTAAAAACTATTGCACTTTACATATAAAGCAAACATTCCAAGCAGTGTATTATTTGCCTGTGAAGTTTCTAGGCTTGTGGACATTTCGTGGCAACGTCATAAAACTCTGTCTTGATCAACGAATGCTTTACACTCCTTTTCATACAATTCATTTTTTAATATCACATCACATTAAATGTTTATTGCACAATGAAGTTTCTTTATATGGATCTCATATTTAAAATTCTTACTGCTATACTTCTTAAAACCAATGCTCATTTAATTTCTCAAGTTTTCTTCACACAAATGGCATATACAATACCAAAATATGATATGCCATATTTAAAATTATTTGCAATCAAAAAGAAAGAATGAATATTTGAACCTTAATCTCTCCAAGTAAACTAAACTCTGGTGATTTCCATTACAGGATCATCTTCAAACATATTCATAAAAATTATATAGCATAATTTTACTCATAATAATTATCTATCACAATTTTCACATCTTCTTTAGGAATATATTTTTCACAAAACTGAACATAAATTTGTACTTAATTTTTTTTTAAATTTAAACCGTTATTTATTTTTTGTTCAAACAAAGTTAAAGTCAATGAAATCAAGCAGGTTTTTAATAAACTTCAAAGATTATCATATGTGTTCATTAATAAAAGGATTTCCAACTAAACTTTATCAGGATCAAAAAGCTCAAAATTATAATTTCGTAATTATAATATGTTTAGTAAATAAGTATGCATTTTTAATTTAATACACAGATTAATTTTATGTTGTTAATACTGAACATACCCAAAGATAATAAATTATGTTTTTCCACAGATAAAGGAATGCTTCTTGTAACCCCTGATGCTTCCTGCTCAAGTTCCAGAGAAAATGGAATTCCCAAAGCAAAAATCAGAGGAAATTCTTTCATACAGTGCCAAACACAATTTAGCAACTTATGTGACAAAGCAAAATATTTCTGCTGATTATCTGTCACTAAAAACAGAACAAAAATTTTCATCAATTAAATAATCATCCTATTTATTTCTAAGTCTTTCCAACAAAATCAAATAATAATAAACAATAAAGCATAATTAATCCAAAGAAGATAATAAGATATGAGAAAAACAACAAAAAAATGCATACACACTTCATGAAATGAATGACATATGTATAAAAGAAACATAATAATTCAAATGAAATTATAAGATTTTCACTTTAGTTCCATATTGTTTTGGGTAATATTTATAGAAAGCTAAACCAAAAAATGATTATGCTTGAACCAAGTTTTCAGTAACATCATTATACAAAGAATGGAAAAAAAAATTTTGAAACAGGCTTTAAAAGAATGATAGGTTAAAAATTCAAAAACAACCTGGTTCATAGGCTGAAAAAAATTGAAATTTTTTTAGAAATACTTTAGGTTATACTGTATTCCTTTTGGCAAGAAATTATGTTCACAAAATAAACATAATTTCTAAAGGAATGCATGCGCAATGTGAGTCATGATGCAAAATATACCAGGCTATTTCTATGCAATAACATTATACAAAGGACAAAATAAGAAATCCTCAATGTAAAAATTAAACGCTCAGTTGCAGTTACAGTACAAGCACATCAAGGTTTATTCTTCTTTTAAATGACTTTGCGTGATTACTGAAGGGATTTTTTAAGTTTTTGGTTTCTTTTGTGTTAACTGGCCTAGAGCAGCTTAACTGCTCTATGCCAGTTAACATATAAATTGAGAAAAAAAAAAGTATTCTAGAACTCTAAACCAGTGGCTCTAAAACATCAGGTTATGATTCCTTCCCCCACCCCAGAGTTCTGAGGGAAATAAGCTGGTTATGACTAATAATGGATCATAAAACAGTTTTCTGAATTCAGTTTACTCGAGAAAACCTTGCCAAAAGAAGGTTTGGAAGATCTAACCCACTTCTCTGCCCAACACTATCTAAGTAAAATCTTATCACCCACAAGTAAAATAAGCCATAGAAACTACCAGTCTGTGAAGCAAATTGAACCTCATACCAGTTCAAAATGAGTGATTAGGTTGTGGCAAAGCCACTATATTGTCACAGAGGACTTCAGAGCAAACACCACTATTGTCATCAAGATAAGAGGTACTTTGGCCTTAAAGTACAGCCCACAATCTGGGTCCAGCCCTCACCAAGTTTTGAACACCAGGGCGCTGACTCTCTTTAAAAATTATAGCTGTGAATTACAGGCTCCGAAAAAGCGATAAGTGTTTGCCATTTTATTTACCCAATTGTTATTTTTTATTGAACTTTATAAGTAGCCATATAGTTCTAGATACGCTGGTTATTTGTATTTTTAATTTAGATAAGAGTTTTTGTAGATTACTACTTAATATACGTAAAACTGTTGTTTCATTCGAATCTTGCAGCCATTGTTTTTGTATAGAGTGGTAGGGAATTCAAATTTTTAATTGTGGCAACTAGGTACGTAAAATTATATAGCGTAATTCTCATCCCTGCATTTAGTATTCTATTAGATAGTGTAGTATTGACAATTAATTAAATTTATTGATCTTATTAATTTAAAATATCATGCCTCAGACTAGAGCAGAAAAGCAACGAGCACAAAGTGGCAGGAGTGCTGTGACTCGGGGGAGAACTGAGGGGGCAATTCTCCAACACATCACAGCCTAAAAAAATATGCAACTTGTGAAATGTTTGCCGAACTCTCTGGAATGGAACATGATCTAGCCAAGGAGGATGTCTTTGTGCGTGCCAGGTGCAGAGAGTGTCTAGAAATTAAGCGTCAGCTGAGCGTTCTGATGAGCGTCTATGAGAGCTTGAGGAGTAGGGTAGATGCCCTCAAAGAAATTAATATGAGGGGCCCGACAAGCTCTCAGCTGCCCAACTCAATGCCACAGCTCACTCCTGGGCATCAGGCAACACAGCGGCAACCTCCAAGGCAGAATGCGCTGGTCCCACAGGAGTTAGTTATCGTCAGTGACTCTATTGTCAGGGAGACGGGGAATATATTGTGTAAAAAGGATAGATGGAATAGGACCAGGGTATGTCTGCCAGGAGCAAAAGTTGATGACGTTGCAAAGTATATATCATCTTATCACCAATGACATTAAGAGTAGGAGATCTGCAGATTTACTTAACAAGTACAGGTCAATGTTGCAAAAAAGTCGTGAATTACGGTTAAATTTGAAAGTGTCTGCAATTCTGCCCAGACACGATAGGAGGGAGTACATGATGAGAGTCTTGTCAATCAATTAGGCCCTGGAGGAAATGTGCAAGGCTCAAGGGGTAAAATTTTTTTCAGCCTGGTCTGTGCTTGTTAACAGGAGAGACTGCTTCTACAGGAATGGAATACACTTAAATAGAAAGGGTGCAAGAATATCTGCTGATGCTATCGAGGCAGTGTTAGGTGGGTCAGAAAACTGCTAGCTTGGGGGTATTCACAGACTAAAAGGTTAAAAGTAGCTGCAGGCAGAAGTGAAGGTGATTCTTGCACTACTTCTATTAGAACAAGCAGCGGTGTGGAGTGAGGGGTGTTGGGGGTTTCAGGAACTGATGGCAGTCATCGTGAAACAGGTGGGTATATGGGATGTGTTAAGGTAACTAATAATAAGAATAGGTACATGTATACTTGCATGTATAACAATGCTAGAAGTATAGTAAATAAATTTGATGAATTTGAAGTGTTGGTCAAGACATCAAAGGCGGATATTGTTGGGATAACAGAGACGTGGTGTCACACAGATATAAGGAATGCAGAACTGGAATTTGGGGAGTACAATGTGTACAGAAAGGATAGACAGGATAGGAAGGCAGGAGGTGTTATGTTTTTAATTAAGAAAAACATAAAATCAAAAGAAGTGCATCCAGTTGATATAGATGAACAGTGCACTGTTGAGTCAGTTTGGTGTGACATAAGCACTGTGAAAGCAAAAATAAGAGTAGGAGTGTGTTATAGGCGTAATGACTCGAATGAGTACAATCAACAATTGTACAGAGAAATAGAGTGGGCTAGTAAATCAGAATGTCTTATAATGGGGGATTTTAACTTCCCAGATATAGACTGGAACTTATAGGTTGGTCACTCGCACATTAGTAAGACTTTTGTGGATTTACTGGATGATTGTTTTCTGCAGCAGCATGTTCAAGAGGCAACCAGAGAAGGTAATACTCTTGATCTGGTTATCAGCAATGATCCTTTTTGCGTATTAAGAATTTGTAGATAAAGGAACCATTAGGTGGCAGTGATAACAGTGTACTGATGTGGGATTTACTTAGAGATATAATTACCATCAGGGGTAAAGGAAGGGATTTTTGCTTCCGTAAAGGTGACTATAGTGGTCTCAGACAGTTTTTAAATTCTGTACAGTGGGACCAACTGATGATGTTACCAACAGCAAATTCTAAGTGGGAAGCATTCAAGGAATTAATAGTGGAAGTTACTAAAAGTTTCATACCTATTAAGAAATATTGTTCAAGGTTTAGGCATAAATGGTTGTCAAATGAACTAATGAGACTCGTGGCAGAGAAGAAAAATGCATGGGATGCATATAAATTATCAGGCGACACAGAAGCCTATGATATATATAAGCTAGTCTGTAATCAAGTCACAAAGGAGGTTAGGCAGGGGAAGGCAGATCACGAGAAATCTTTGGCAAAGGATGCTAAGAAAAACAGCAAGGATTTCTTTACTTATATAAACTCTAAAAGGAAGGGGATGAATCTGATTGGTCCACTTGATATCGATGGTTCGACTGTTGATGATCCTGCTCAGATAGCAAACAAACTGAATGAGTATTTTGCATCTACATTCACACATGAGGAGTTATTGAGGTTTGAAAATGCCACGAGGTTATCAAATTGTAACAGGGTGCTTAATGATTTTGTAATAACTGAGAACAAAGTGGAGGAGAAATTGTTGAAGTTAAACATAAGAAAGGCACCTGGAGTGGATGGGATCTATCCAGTGATATATTAAAGGAGGCGGCAAAGGAAGTAAGCAAACCCTTAGCCATAATTATGAGAGCATCCTTGGACTCAGGGAAGGTCCCCACAGACTGCAGATGTGCTAATGTATCCCCAATTCACAAAGGAGGATCGAAGGGTGACACGAGTAATTGCAGACCAGTTAGTTTAACTTCTGTTCCGAGTAAAATAATGGAGTCACTGGTTAAAGATGCATTGCAAGATCATCTAGACAAGACTGCAGCAATAATTCAGACACAGAATGGGTTTGTTAAGGGAAAGTCTTGTCTGACAAATTTGATTGGTTATTATGATGTGGTTACAAAGGAACTGGATGCAAAAAATAATTTTGATATCATATATTTGGATTTCAGGAAAGCTTTTGACACTGTTGTGCATGGAAGACTACTGTACAAATTGGAGCAGAATGGTATTAAGGGTAAGTTGCTACAATAGATAAAAGGATGATTGAGTGGGAGAAGACAGAAGGTGGTAATCAATGGGTGCTGCTCTTCGTGGACTAATGTTATTAGTGGAGTCCCACGGGGTTCAGTGTTGAGTCCACTGTTGTTTTGTATATTTATCAATGATATTGATGAAAGTATATCAGGCTTAGTATCGAAGTTTGCAGATGATACAAAGGTTGGCAGGGTTGTTAATGATAGTAATGGTAGTGTGTTACTGCAACAGGATCTAGAAAATTTGGGCTGATATGTGGCAACTGAAGTTTAACATTGAAAAATGCAAAGTACTGCATATGGGTAGAGGTAATCCCAGAGAAACATACCAACTGTGTGGTACTACACTTAAGGTGGTAGAAAATGAAAAAGACCTGGGAGTAATCGTGCAGTCAGATATGAAGTTTTCTGAGCAATGCAGACAGGCTGCCCGGGCAGGTCATGGGGTTTTGTCAATGATATATAGGAATTTTGCTAGCAGAGAAAAGGAGGTGATTGTCCCTCTGTATAAGGCAATAGTCAGGCCATGCCTTGGGTACTGCATGCAGGTCTGGAGGCCTCATTTTAGGAAGGATGTAGATTTGCTTGAGCGTGTACAGAGAAGGGCAACAAGATTGGTGAGGGGAATGAAGGGAACCTCTTACCAGGAAAGGCTTGAAGGTCTACATGTCTACATTTCAAGTTCTCAAAAAGTAAACCCAAAAACGTAACTCCAAACAAATTTTATGAACTACGAGAAGCAGTACAAAAGTAATGCCTCCTATTTTTTTCCCAGAAAATTTAACTCTTACAACTATGCCTTTTACATCAATTAATCCTCAATCATTATTAAACACTCTTATTTTTCCACCAAGTCACCATCATTTTCTATGCACTTCCACCATCTCTAAGTCAGATGCTGTATTCCAATCCTGTAAAAGTCCTTACTCTTGCACCAGAGGGCTTCACGAACACTGTTCTTGAGCTGGTCGGTCGTCGTCGTCAGCAAAATGGATTCCAAGGAGTGCATCCTTCAGCGGGTCAAAGAGGTGATAGTCATCGGAAGGTGCAAGATCCGGTGTATGAGGGGTGAGGAAGAACAGTGCACCCTAGTTTTGCAATGGCCTCCATCATGCACAGATTGGTATGGGGTCATGCGGAGAAAAAGAACCTCATTAAAGTTTTTGTCCAGTCGGACTTTACTGATGTGGCCATTCAACTTTTTCACATATCAATCTGGTTGATTGTGGTGCCACATTCCAAGAAGTCCACAAGCAAGACCCCATCTTTGTTCCGAAACACTGTTGCTGTGACTTTACCAACAGAAGGTTGTCTTCTGAACTTCTTGCTTGGTGAATTTTGATGGTGCCACTCCACTGACTGTCTCTTCATTTCAGGGTCATAATGGTGGACCAGGTTTCGTCACCTGTGACTATGCATGAATGAAATACCTCTCCTTAACTCACTTCAATCACCACTCTTTGCTTGATACGTATATCTGTAACATTAACCATTTTGAACTATCCGTGTGATGCACTCGCGAGACCGATCACATCATCACTCAGTATGGTGAAACTAGAGACTTCTAGTGACCACTCAGTGACACACAAAATGATCTACAGCACCAATCTGAAAGCAAAAAATTAGGAGGCATTACTTTCGTACCGGTCCTCGAATTTTTATCTGATAAAGAAGATGAACAAATTCCTGGGTTTTAAAAGGTGAGTAATAATGTACATCTATAAAAAAATATAGGGGCTTAGAGGGGAACAGGTATCATGTGTGTTATCAGACACTCAGCCTAAAACACTGATGGATCCAATATCTCTCTATTACAGAAGATTTAGGAGAAGTCCGGTTGGCCTGCCTCCCTAAAATCCATTCATGCACACCTTCTTGATGGTAAGCCCTGTTACATCACTTAGGTGGCAACGAACATGTAGAGTGGTTCTCTTCAAGACGCCTGGTCAGCGTGAAGAGGAAAAGACCAAACCCTCCAGCATATGACAGCACGAAAAAGCAAATGGCCCTCAGTCCCCAGCAGCTTTCACTGTCCCTCTTATGGCAGCGAGAGGATCAGAGTGGAAGCAGAGGGTGCTAAGAATCTCTGGGTACGACCAGGCTGCCATGCACGGAAACTGAACTTGGCCTGTTATAACGTACGATAACTCATCGGTGAAGACAGGATATTAGAGCTGGAAAAAGAATTAGAAAATGTGAATTGGAATATCATCGGTTTGGCTGAAACAAGAAGAAGAAATGACTCACATATAAGTTTATCAAGTGGAAATCTGCTGTACACCAATGGAAACAGTGAAAGGAGTGAAGGTGGAGTTGGGTTTCTGGTCCATAAAGATTTTAAAAACAACATTTTGGAATTCAAAAGTACATCACCAAGGGTGTCAAGACTAATACTCAAGATTTCTAAGAGGTACAAGATAAAGATTATAATGATTTATGCACCAACATCGAGCCATGATGATGAAGAGGTTGAAGAAATGTACAGCGAAACTGAGAGTCTTCTAGATGAGCAGAAAACCCACTACACTATTATTATGGGGGACTTCAATGCTAAGGTTGGAAAAAGACAAAACAGTGCAGAAAGAGGAACTATAGGAAATTTTGGAATTGGTGAAAGAAATAAAAGAGGTGAAAGACTTGTGGAATTTACAGAATCTCAAGGACTGTCAGTAATGAACACTTTTTTCAAGAAAAGGGTGAACAGAAAGTGGACATGGAAGTGTCCAAATGGATTAACAACTAATGAAATCAACTTCATCCTCACTAACAGAAGATATATTGTGAATGATGTTACCGTCCTGAACAAGGTAAATGTTGGAAGTGATCACAGAATGGTAAGATGTATACTTGATATAGATGTAGGAAAGGAAAAAACTGACTCGAGTAAATAATACAAAGGTCTTTGAGATCACAGAGGAGGAGAAAAAGCAGTATGTACTGGAACTTAAGAACAAGTTTGAGCTTCTGCAGACTGCTCAGGACCAAGATATCGACGAGGAATATTACAACTTTCTGAAAGTGATAAGGCCCAAGAAACCTATAGGGAAACAGAAATCCAAAGAAGAAAAAATTAGTCAAGAAACACTTGTCATGATGAACCAAAGACGACAAATGAAGAGCAAGAGAAACACTGACAGGGAAAAAATTGAATATACTCAGTTATGCAAAGCCATTAGAAAGAGACTCAGAGAGGACATAAGAAGATTTAACACAAGAAAAGTAGAACAAGCATTAAGGGAAAACAAAGGATTTAAATCAGCAGCCATGAGCAGTAATACAGAAAGACAAATGATACTGAAACTGAAGAATAGCAATGATGTACTTATAAACAGCAGAGAAGGCATAATTAAAATAGCAGAAGACTACTACAGAGAATTATAAAAGGAGCGAGAGAATGATACCAGCAGTGGGGAAGATGGATTGCAAAGTAGCAACACATACGACATACCCGATATTCTTCCTGATGAGGTAGAACATGCATTGAAGAAAATGAAGAATCAGAAAGCCCAGGGGGAAGATGGAGTTACTGTAGAGTTGTTAAAATTGGGAGGAAGAGACATAACACAAAACTGGCAAGGCTCTTCACAAAGTGCATTAGAAAAGGTGTGACGCCTAAGCAGTGGAATAATGTAATCATAGTTTTGCTGCATAAGAAAGGAGATAAATCAGAAATTGGAAATTATAGACCAATTAGCTTGTTATCCCACATCTACAAGTTGTTTACAAGGGTCATTACTAACAGATTAGAAAGAATACTTGATGAGAATCAACTGAAAGAGCAAGCTGGCTTTAGGACAGGATTCTCAACTATGGATCACCTTCACGTAATATCACAGCTAATGGAGAAAGCAAATGAATATAAAACATCATTATGCCTGACATTTGTGGATTATGAAAAGGCATTTGACTCCATACAGAATAAGGCAATGTTTCGGGCACTGGAAAGACAAGGCATAGATACCCCATATATTATGATTTTGAAGAAAATATATGAGAGTGCAACCTCCTTTATTAGACTAGACAAAGACAGTAGGAAATTTAAAATCGAGAAAGGAGTTCGACAAGGAGACACAATATCTCCGAAGCTGTTTACTGCTGCCCTTGAGGAAGCTTTCAGAAGATTAGACTGGTCGCAGAAAGGAGTCAATGTGAACGGAGAGTACCTAAGCCATTTACGATTTACAGATGACATTGTGGTCATAAGCCACGATCCCAAAGAATTAGAGGAAAATCTTAATCAGTTATGCACAGTTAGTAAGGATTTTGGACTAAAGATGAATATGGCTAAAACAAAAGTAATGATGAACAAGTATGCCACAGAAAAGGAAATAATGATTGAAGGAGCAGTAATTGAAAAGGTGGAGTCATATACTTATCTGGGACAAGTTATTAGTTGTAATAATGATAAATGGCTGTAAGTCAAGAGAAGAATAAATTTTGGATGGATAGCATTCAGGAAATATAGTCACATACTGAAGAGCAATATCCCAGTTTGTCTGAAACATAAAATAATGAACCAATGTATACTCCCCACCATGACTTATAGAAGTGAAACTTGGGCACTCACCAAAAGAATGGAAGAGAAGCTGAGAACTACACAGCGAAGAATGGAATGAATTATATTGGGAATCAGACTGTTAGATAAGAAGAGAAACACATGGATTAGGCAGCAAACTCAAGTAAAATACATTCTTATCAAAACTAAAGAACTAAAATGGTCTTGGGCAGGACACATAGCTCGAAGACATGATGACAGATGGACTAAGAAAATAACAGAATGGTACCCAAGAGGAGCTAGAAGAAAACCTGGAAGACAAAGGCGGAGATGGATAGATGAAATTCATGAGTTTTTGGGTAGTAAATGGATGGCCAGTGCTCAAAACAGAAGGAACTGGAAAGTTGCTGGAGAGGCCTTCATCCTGCAGTGGATTGAAAATGGCTGATGATGATGATAAAAAAATATATATATATAATAAATTGTAAATATACTGGTATTGATTTATATCTTTGTAAGCATGTGCCTTTAATTCAAGTAGGATTTTATACTTGGTGTATAAGTCAACCTTAAAATTTTAGATGATTTATTCGTGCTTCAAAAGTTGATTTATACACCACAATATACAGTATATAAGTAGCTGATTTTTTTAAAATTAATTCTTTTGAAATACATACCTTTATCCAAGTCACAAAGTATATTTAAAACCAATTTATTTAAGGTTTTTCGAAACCTAAATGCTTGGGTTTCCGGATGCTCACTACTATGACTAGAGGTACTGAAAATATTTAAAAATTTTATTAATATACACTATATTAAATAAAAATAAAATTATATTAAAATTATTTAAATAAAACTCTGAAAGAATGATTAAAGGTCATATTCAAAACATCACACTTATTCACTCTTTTTGTAGCTGAGAAGAACAGATTTTCTAATATAACACCAGGGGCTCACATCTGGTGGGTATGGGCTTGGCACCCAGGGTCCTGAGCTGGATATCATCATTCTTCTCTTCCTTGGTGATTCACTTCTACTTCTGGCTCTTGTTCTCTCTTTCTCTCTCTCTCAGAGTAACTCAGAATTTTTTTTTTGGCTAGTGCAGCAAAAGCATCAGGCTTCCTTGCACCATATGACTAATGATAATAATAATAACACAATAGCAATGGATTATATCCTCTGTAATTAGCTTGCACTCTCACTCTCTCTCTCTCTCTCTCTCTCTCTCATTTTTTCTTTTCATTAATTTCGTCTTTTCTACCTCAAATGCATAAAAAAAAATTTATTTTTTTAATTATTTTTCTAGAAAAGCATTTTTCTAGAAAAGCTCCTCTGCTTGTACCTTCACAATGGTAGTACTAATAATACCCTGGATATAACTCTGAGCATGTCCTGAAACACTGCAGATAGTATACTGGAGGTGAATACCCAAGTGTGAACCAACGTAAGCAGGGACCGAGGTGTGTCATCCACATCACACAGAGGAACGCCATCCCTTTGTGTCACCAGACAATAGTAGGTAATGGATAAATAAATATTCTCTTCATACTCTGGGATAACCATATAGTCAGAGGAAGTCACAAAACAGAGCAAGAAATTACAAGAAACAGCAGCATATTTACCAGTCACGTGAGATTGAACCACTGTCACTAAAGCATATGTACTTAGGCAATCTCGCAGCTGACTACTTGGCTATGACTCTCATCAGATGGTGAAATACCACCACTTTGCTTAGTAGAGGCTTGAAAGTGAAACCCATGTTTAGCCTCCAGAATGAAGCTTCAGCATGCTACATCTCTTCCATCGTGTACTGTGAAGGATGTATTTTGAAGTTATGATTGGCATCATATTGAGATCCAGTATTCCTTATATTTCAAAGGTACAGCTCTAAAATGTTTTTTCAGGCCAGCTGTCAGATAGTCCACTGGACTGAACCTGTTGATAATCTTTAGGAGGCACCACACTAGTGTATAATCTAGGTGCCTCTACTCTGACAGCTGTTGACTACAGGGAGTCCGAGTAGGGCGCTTGTGTGAGGGCATCATCAAGGCAAGCTATCTCAAGAAGCTAGGTATACTGTTGCTATGTGTACCCTATATTCAAAAATTTCATTAATCATACATGAGCCGACCGGGCTAGCCGGGTGGGTAAAGTGCCTGCCTGGCAACCCAAAGGTCGCGGGTTCGAATCCCGCCTCGGGCTTGGATCAAAGTACTGCAAAAACCTTGGGAGGTGCATTATGACCACAGAAGCCGATGTGCCAACAACTACAAAAAAAAAAAAAAAAACATACATGTCCCCCCCCCCACAGCTCTACTTTTACTTTATCTACTGAATGCATCATCATTAATATTCAAACTAATAGAGCACACTTATCTGCAAAATGGACTAAACCTCCCAAAAACTTCATTTATTTCACAAATATAAACTTTTCTGACTGAATCCCAATTACCAGTAGCTTTAACCACCACTCATCTCAATTTCCCTAATTATCTGCTTTATGATTCCTTTTCCTTTAAAGGCAGTACTTATGCAAATTACCACTCAGATATTCCTTATCAGAAACTTCTTAATTTGGAATCTCTTCTTTTTGATCTCCTGACTTAAAATCTCTCTGTCCCCTCTGTGAAATTCATCTGTTGCCTCTATTGATCTCCCAACTCCAGTAATCACTCTGAACTCTTTGACTTCCTTCCTTTAAAACTTACCTTTCTCTATTCTAACTAACAGTGAAATAATTCTCCTTAGTGATTTTAATGTTCATAACTTCAATTGGCTTGTTTTATAGCTGCATGGACCCAGCTGGATGAGATGCTGAAGCATCTGCAATTACTAACGAACTCACTCAGCTTTTTTCATTTACCTACCAGAATACAAGACAGTTCCTACCAACACACACATCAAACAATCTTGGTCTCTTTTTTTTTCACAAACAACCCTGCAAAGTACATGGTCGATGTTAGTGGTCCTCTAGGCATTTCACACCACAACTTGGTGAATAGCAAGAGAATTAACATCAATAAGGAATTAGTATATGCTATCTGCAAACTATGTGCATCCTAAGATTTATGACAAAAAGAGGAAAACACTAAATGACAATGTTAGGAATAGAGAAAATTCCTGTCTTTTGAGGCTAAACTTGGCAAGATGTGATTCTATTCTAATGTACAAAGTCACCTAAAAATAAAATGATATAAAATAAGAAAAACAAAACAGTGCAGTGAGTGCAGTGAACAGATGATCCTTGGCCCAAAAAGATGCACATACACACAAACAAACAATGACCATAACTTTTTTTTGTAAATCAGTAATAAAAAATAAACAGTGAATAAAGAAATAAAAAGGAATTGGTAAATCACAAGTGCTACCTCTTCAAAGGAAAATCAGTGCTTGTAAACTCCAAAAAAGATCATATTATTATAAAGGATTACTGACTGCTATCCAGCAAAGTACCAATGGATATATTATATGATCCGACAAACTCAAACTTGAGAAATATAAAGTATATCATGGCCACTATCCTATATAGGTTAAATAAGCAAGCATAACAAATATAATGCATATAGATTATAAAGTATTTAAGGGCAAAGGCCTCATGCTACGAGGTAGAATGACTAATATGTAGGTTAGTGCAAATGCATCATTTTAACTTAGCTATCTGCCAAAGTAGTTAAATTAATTAATTAAACTGGCATCGTTTTGGTTATATCTCATATTGTGACTGCCTTCACAACAAGTTGCCATATCACTACGCACCATCAGGCATCTCTCATATTGTGAAGTTATACTTCATAATTGGGTTGTCACTATTGCAACACCAGGATACCTGCCCACCCATCGAAGAGAAGCCAACAAGCTTTGAAACGGTGCCATCTGGGTGGTGGTATCCGCTGAGAATAAATAACAATAGTCTTCTCCACTGGTGAAGTGTTATTTATTCGAGGTAGTACAATACCATGGCAACTCGTTGTGAAGGCAGTCACAATATGAGATATAACCAAAACGATGCCAATTCAATTAATTAATTTAACTACTTTGGTAAATAGTTATGTTAAAATGATGCATTTGCACTAACCTACATATAATGCATATTTAAATGTCAATCCCATCAATTGACAGGTATAAATCAAATGCAAATTAATGTTGAACTAAATTGCAAAAAACGGTCATAATGCAAATTTAAACAAACATTTTGGAGTTTTGCAGGTGCTGATGTCCCTTTAAAAAGGCAGTCCTTGTGAGTTCCCAGTTCTTTTTTATTCTTTTTTATTTATTTATCATTAATTTACAAAAAAGTGCTCATTCTTTGGTGGATGTGGATGAATATCGCCTTGGACCAGGGGCTGTGCATTTTCACATGAATGTTGTTCTGTTTTGTCTTCCTTATTTTACTTCAGTTTTATTTCATTTTATTCTTGCTATATTTGTAATCTGGTTTAGTTTTTTCTCCTTTTTTTCATAAGTCTCAGTAATATCATCATGTCAGTTCCTATACAGCAAAGTACAGTTATTTGTATCCTAAACAGTTTACATGTTTATGGGAGAAAAAAACAAGGCAGACTGAGGCAACTTGAAGTGAAATGAGTCACAATATGAGAGTGATGTATTTTCTAGCAAACTTGATTTACTATTTAATACAAATGATTTATATTAACATTTTATAACTCTTGTATGCCTGAAGCTTTTGGTCTAAATTTACTTCAATATTTCTGTTCTTAAAACATGATGAGAAATAAGTTTATAAATCAATCGTAAATTTCTCCCTGACTCATTCAATGTCTTCAACCTTGCCTCTTTCTCTGAAGTAAGGATGAAAATAGTGCAAAGTTAAAATAGCTCAAGGTCTTACCTTTCCATTTCTTGTATAGCAGTCAAAGCTGCCATTTGTGGTGCTGTATTTGCTGCCATTCTATAAAACTCAAAATTATAACTGAAAGAAATTTAAAATGAAAAATTATTTTTATTTATAGCAGAAAAATTTACTGATAATTTTTAGTATAAAATAATATAAAAACATAAATGTCCATCATTGATCCCATGATGTATTAAAATTAAGAAATAAATAAACTTATTATAATGAGTTTTTTTATTTCTTATTTATTTTAGTCCTTTTGTTTTTAATGAAATTTAATAAAATTAATATAAACCAATATTTACCTTCCATTATAGTACTTTACACTATGAAATATACTCCATACTTTACTATAAATTATACTATATTTCTGATCACTATCGTATCTATAATAGGTGCATTATGGCCTTAGTAGTCCTTGCACCAATAAATCAAACCAACAACAACTATCGTATCCGGGTATCATTGTAAGGGGGAGGGCGTGACAACCAGGTTTTTGAGGTTTTTTTTAGATAATCCTATTCACACTTATATGCAAGGTTAAGGGAGGAGCCATATACCTCCTCTGCCTCCCCCTGATAGTGAAAACATTTGTATTTTTCTTTATCAGAAATATATTCAGGTAGGATGACTTCTGACACACTGATAGACTTAGCAATACACTAAAGTAACAGAAGAAACAAAAACTGAAAGAGATCAAGAAAAAAATTAGTAAATCTATCCATATGAAAAAACAGATCCCAACCATAAAAATTAACAAACTGATATAATTCTCCCTTCTTTTAGGCTCTGTCATTTAATTCATAATTTTTATGGAAGACTTGCAAGAAACTGAATTAATTATAGTCATTAGTTATAATCAAGAATGAACTATACAATGCTCCATATAAGCATACTATGCTTATATGGAGCAAGCTCCATTTCCACACTAAATTGTTAACAGGTGACATTTCAGGATTCTTACTGAACGCCATCATCAGGGCGCCTCCATAGCCAGGTGGGCAGGAGCAGCAGTGTGTAGCACACGCTTCTTGATTAGACTGGGGTTCGAGCCCATGAGCCACCAAATACGGAGGATGAGGAAAGGTCAGGGAATGACCACCGCATATCCCCGGAGCAATATGGCCTTAGTTGCTAATGCTCCTAAAAACCAAATAACAACAATAACCATCATCAGACCATATATGTGCTATGGCTCTATGGAAACTGTCCTCTTACTTCCTACATTGCAATTCAATTACCTTTCCCAACTATATTTTGTAGTTCTCGTTTCATCTACCTCGTCAAAACAGAGCACAATGAATATTTCTTTACACATAAATAAACATTATGCCCTGCCAGTAACCGAAATTAAGTGAATTGTTGAAGAAAACTTGTTTTCCAAAGGTTTACTATAGCACATTGTAGTATAGACAAAAAAGTTCAGAATTTTCTCCTTTTTTGAACGAAAATCTTTGATTTTTGCCAGTTTAGATACATTTTGTTTCTTTCGTATAATTCAAGGATTTTGGTAAAAAAGGTGATTAATCTATTTAAATAGCTTAACTAAATGTAGTTTAAAAAATTATCATCAAGATATTACTAGAAATTAATATTCAGTAGGTCAACAGTTTTCCCATTCTTTACTATGGGAGACAGTCACACTATCACACATCTTTAAGTTTTGAGGATTTCTGTAAAAAAACGAATATTTCCTAGTAAAACACCATTAGATAAATTAATCTAATCAAGTTTTTTTAAAGAAATAACGGAAATTAAGCAAGATGTTGACTAAATGATTTTCCCTTATGCTTTACTATGGGATGCAGTCACACTTCTAAGTTATATATATATCGCTCACTGGCTGCAATAGTGGCACAACTCAAAATTCTTAATTTTTGAGTTAATACAACTGATGAGGTTGGGATAGTGGACTCTACATTTATGCAACAACAGTACAAAGTGAGATCAATATTACCTCACTACATGATAGAAGTGTCGTTATGCCATCTGAGTTTTTACTGAATCGAGAAGCGTCAACAGTGGCACTTCTTCAGTGTGCCCCAACCTTGAGACTGAATGGACCATGGTCTGTGTGCAATAGTGATTCTTTTTTGAGTTGTGCCAGTATTGGAGTGTAATGCAATGCAAATTTCTTGTTGTAGGTCATAAGCAAAACAAGGGTGACTGTGCAACTCATTATTATAGAAAAATATTAAAAGATCACTAAAGTCTGGTCCTGTATTCATCCCATCACAATATGTTACATTAGCTAGAACTGCCAGAAAGACAGGAAACCCTTTCAAGGTGACAGATAACAAGTCATTGCAATTTTGACAACCTGAAAGATTTCACCTAATGCACTTCTATGAAATTTAATGAAAATACTGATGAATTGAAAGTCAATGATGTTGCTAGCTGTAAAGCAGCATTTGGACTCTTTATTTTATAAAACATCATACAAACAGTATGATCATAAATCAGTTAATGTTAAAGCTAGTAAAACAAGAAACCTTTGAAGACATTTGTAGAATTCTAATTGAAAAAGGCTACAAGAGTTCCATTCCGATTTTGAAAAAGAGGCACAGTGAGCTCCACTGTTTGTTGAACAGTAACACAATTTCCAAATGTCATGCGAGCTTTTATAACAGTCTAAAAGTTAATTTACTGAAGGAATAAATTTTTCTAAGAATGACTTAAATTCTTCCATTTTACTTGTTTGTACACCAATAATTACATACTAAGTTCTTGTTTTTATTTATGCTTTACCACAATTATGTTCTCAAAGATTAAAATATAGTTCATACATGTTCCTGAGTTTATGAATATAAATTGAATATAAATAAAGCTCTTGTTTAATGTTTTTTTTTTTTTTTTGTTCTTCATCCTAATTACCTTCCATCTTTAGGAGACTCAAGTCACAAATTTTGAGTGTTTGTTGGTGCAATAGTGGCACAACTCAAAAGGAGGGTTAAATTTTCGAGTATTCTGGTTACCCATAAGGATCGAGCCAGCCTAATTTTTAGTACCACTGGGTATGATGAGATGAATCACAATATATCTCAACAATCACACAATTTCTTCAATTCTAAACAAACTGATTTTAAAAGCCAAATTTTCCTCATCGATTATCTCAGAATTACGATTTTTGAGTTATGCCGCTATTGCAGGCAGTGAGCGATATGACCATCCATATACATATGGTCATCTCAGATATAACAAAATTTTTTTATTTACATTATTAGTAGAATACAGATGCAAAATTAGTACATATAAAAATCGCATTGAGAATTATTCGATTACGCAATTACTGACAGGTAAAAATGCATATTAAAATCACATCTCAATATAAAAATTCAAATGGAAAATGTAACTCGGGGGTTCATATCTGGTGAGTATGAGGTTGGCACACCCAGGGTCCTGAGCTGGATATCATCATTCTTCTCTTTCTTGATGATTCATTTCTACTTTTGACTCTCTCTCTCTCTCTCTCTCTCAGGGTAACTCGGGAATTCTTTTTTGTTGGTGCAGGATAAGCTTCAAGCTTCCTTGCACCAATATGGCTAATAATAGGGGGCTCACATCTGGTGAGTATGGGTTTGGCACACCCAGGGTCCTGAGCTGGATATCATCATTCTCTTTCATGGTGATTCCCTTCTACTTTTCTCTCTCTCAGGGTAACTCAGGTTTTTTTTTTTTTTTTTTTGGCTGGTGAAGCATAAGCCTCAGGCTTCCTTGCACCATATAGCTAATAATAATAATAATAACTCTTTTCCAAAAACATCACTGCCAAAACATCACTCCGGGGCTCACATCCCTTCTACTTCTGAAGCTGTTTTTTTTTTTCTCTCAGGGTAACTCAGAATTTTTTTTTTTTTAGCTCGTGCAGCATAAATCTCGGGCTCCTTGCACCATATGACTAATAATATTTTTCTTCGTCACAATTTACATTGTAAATATCTGGTAAACATTGGTATATATGACAACTGAATTGCTGAGCTCAATAATTTAACTTTTCTTGGTATCTTAAAAATGTGTAACTTTATAAACGTATACCTACCTAAAAAAACTTTTTTTCCTTCTTCATGCATTAAAAAAATCATTAATCACATTTAATAATAAAGAACAAAACTTTTACATAGATACTCCGGCAGATCACATTTGGCGCTACTACACGTTCCACCATCAGCCGGAATCATCAGCAGCTTGTTGCTGATGTAATAACCATTAAAAATCAAAATAAATAAATAAAAAAAAAAAAAAGCAGTTTGCTGAAAACACACATTATTATTATTATTATTATTATTATTATCCATATGGTGCAAGGAAGCCTAAGGCTTATGCTGCACCCAAAAAAAAAAAAAAAAAAAATTGCCGAGTTACCCTGAGAGAGAGAGAGAGAGAGAGAGGGAGAGCCAGAAGTAGAAAGGAATCACCAAGGAAGAGAAGAATGATGATATCCAGCTCGGGACCCTGGGTGTACCAAACCCATACGCACCAGATTATTCGGCATTGCATGTACGTAATTTAACAAATTAAAAATTACATTGAAAACCATACCGTTCGTAGGACTGTATTGCCTACTTTTGTGGTAAAAAAATTGATAACACATTAATAATAATGTAATAGTAGCGTACAGCCATTATATGTTTATTCTAAACTAGCCCAGGCGAGTTTAGGATAAAACCTGGTGTGTAATGGCTGTAATTTAATGTGTTTTTATGGTCGGTTTGCCTGTTTACTGGCCGAAAAACCCGGAAAAAAAAAAAAAAAAAAAAACATGGAGCCAAAGTCGTTATGAGCCTTGGGAGACAACTGTAGAAAGTCTTCTCCTGCCTAGGAGCACATAAACTTGAAACCCAGGTCAAGTCATAAGGGGACTTGGAGTTCAGTTCTATTGCCTTGATTACTAGTGCCTAAAGCTCTACGGTTTGTAGCCCTTCTTTAGCTGCCAGCCACGGCAATCATATGGGAGGATGAGGAGATGGGAGAACGTAATTTCCCGGTGTCATTCTGTCTTCTGTGATCGGCAATCTTCATGAAGGCCAGTTAGTGGTTAATCCGGGATTAAAGTGTATAATAAGAGGAGTAGTTCTGGTTTGCTTTCTTCCCTACTAAAGGGGTAGTCAAGCCGGAGGATGGCCACCTCTCTGATGTACCTATTGCCCATATATGAAGTTTTTCTGAATGTGGAACACCTTCAAAAAGATGACTGAAGAACCCAACATACTTTCAAAAAGTGTCGTTGTTTCTGGTGGTGGGATACATTGAGAACGCTGGAGTCTAACACAGTCATCTAAAGGAGGATGGCGATTCTACTTTTGGCTTGCTCCCTCTTTCGGTATGGTGGACGTCTTCGTCTACACTCTTTTGTTTGCTTGAGCAGGATCTGGCCTACACAGTACTTTTAGAATTAGCATTAGCATTAGAAGGGGCTTATGATGCAAGAAAGCAAGCTTATTCAGCATCAGCCAAAAAAACCACCCCCATTTCACCCCTCCGTTCGTTCGAAATACCTGTCCAGCTGAGCCTTAAATTTGTTTAGGCTATCAACTTCAACAACAACTGATGGACGTCTGTTCCACCAACCAACTACCCGCTACCTAAAGGCAAATTTCCGCACATCTATCCAATATCTGTCTTTCCTAAATTTGAATTTATGCCCGCTCAGGTGATTATTCTGAGCAAGAGGAAGAATCCCATCGGCAATGAACATGCTCAAACCATTCAAGGCTTTATACACCTCTATCAGATCACCCCACCGGTGCCTAGTCTCCAGACTCTGTAATTTGCAAAACTCAAGCCTTTCTTCATAAGAGCAACCCTTTGTTCCATTCACAAATCTTGTTGCCCTTCTCTGTACTCGTTCCAGCAGCTCTACATCCTTCTTGAAATGAGGCCTGCAGACCTGTATACAGTACTCAAGGTGTGACCTGACCATTGCTTTATAAAAGGGAATAATCATCTCCCTGTCCTGCTAGAAATATTCCTGTATATCATTGACAAGACACCATGAGCTACTCTTGCAGCTCGTCTGCACTGCCGAGAGAACATCATATCTGCCTGCACAACCACCCCCAGGTCCCTTTCATTCTCTACCACTGTCAGTGTAGTACTACAGAGTTGATACGTTGCTCTGGGGTTGCTGTTTCCCATGTGTAATACTTTACATTTGTCAATGTTAAACTTCATTTGCCACCTCTCAGCCCATCTGCTCAACCTTTCCAGATCCTGTTGCAGTAGCATAGTGTCAGTAATGTCCTTGACAACCCGGCCAACCTTAATATCGTTTGAAAACTTGGACATTAAGCTTGATATACCATCATCAATATCATTTATAAATACAGAAAACAATAATGGACCCAATACTGAACCCTGAGGAACTCCACTAATAACAATAGTCCACGTTGAGCAGTGTCCATTGATTACCACTGTCTGTCTTCTGCCACTCAACCATCCCTTTACCCATAGTAGCAATTTGCCCCCAATGCCACACTGCTTCAATTTATGTAGCAGTCTTCCATGTGCAACAGTATCAGCATTAGCATTAGTAGAGGCATTTGATGCAATAAAGCAAGCTTATGCAGCATCAGCCAAAAAAAAAAAATAAAGTAAAATAAATAAATAAAAAATGACCACTTCCACTTCACCCCTCTGTTCGTTCGAAATACCTCTCCAGCTGAGCCTTAAACTTATTTAGGCTATCAACTTCCACGACAAGGGATGGAAGTCTTTTCCACCTACCAACCACTCGCTGGCTAAAGGCAAATTTCCGCACATCTATCCTGCATCTGTCTTTCCTCAGTTTTAATTTATGCCCTCTAAGGTGATTATTCTGAGCAAGAGGAAGAATCCCATCAGCATTGAGCATGCTCAAACCATTCAAGGCTTTGTACACCTCTATCAGATCACCTCGCTGGTGCCTAGTCTCCAGACACTGTAATTCGCAAAACTTAAGCCTTAATTCGTAAGAGCACCCCTTTATTCCATTCACTAATCTTGTTGCCCTTCTCTGTACTCGTTCCAGCAGTTCTACATCCTTCTTGAAATAAATGAGGCCTCCAGGCCTGTATACAGTACTCTAGGTGTGGCCTGACCATTGCCTTATACAAGGGAATAATCACCTCCTTATCCCTGCTAGAAAAATTCTTATATATCATTGACAATACATCATGAGCTACTCTTGCAGCCCGTCTGCACTGCTCAGAGAACTTCATATCTGCCTGCACAACCGCCCCCAGGTCCCTTTCATTCTCTACCACTGTCAGTGTAGTACCACAGAGTTGATACGTTGCTCTGGGGTTACTGTTTCCCATGTGTAATACTTTACATTTGTCAATGTTAAACTTCATTTGCCACCTCTCAGCCCATCTGCTCAACCTTTCCAGATCCTGTTGCAGCAGCATAGTGACAGTAGTGTCCTTGACAACCCAGCCAACCTTCGTATCGTCTGCAAACTTGGACATTAAGCTTGATATATCATCATCAATATCATTTATAAATACAGAAAACAATAATGGATCCAATACTGAACCCTGAGGAACTCCACTAATAACATTAGTCCACGTTGAGCAGTGTCCATTGATTACCACTCTCTGTCTTCTCCCCCTCAACCACCCCTTTATCCATAGCAGCAATTTGCCTCCAATGCCACACTATCAAAAGCCTTTGTAAGATCCAAATATATAATATCAAAGTTATTCTCTGCATCCAGTTCTTTTGTGACTACATCACAGTATCTAATCAAATTGGTCAGGCAAGACCTTCCCTTCACAAAACCATGCTGTCTGAGTGATAACTGAAATCTTGTCTAGATGATCCTGCAGTGCTTCTTTAACCAGTGCCTCCATTAATTTTCCTGTAACAGAAGTTAAACTAACAGCTCTGTAATTACTTGTGTCAGCCTTTGATCCTCCTTTGTGAATTGGGGTTACATTTGCAAATCTCAAGTCTATGGGTACCTCCCCTGAGTCCAAAGAAGCTCTCATAATTATGGCTAGGTGTTTGCTTACTTACTTTGCTGCCTCCTTAATATAACTGGATAGAAACCATCCACCTCGGGTGCCTTTTTTATGTTTATCCTCTACGATTTGTCCTCCACTTTCCTCTCAGTTATTACAAAATCATCTAGCTCACTGCCAGTGTTTACTTCATCTACGACATTTCCCTTCCTCAATAACTCCTCATGTGTGAATGTAGATGCAAAATACTCGTTTAGTTTGTTAGCCACCTGAGAAGGATCCTCAACTGTTGAACCATCGATATCCAGTAAACCAATCTCATTCATCCCTTTCCTTCTTGAGTTTAAATAGGTAAAGAATTCTTTTCTGTTTTTGTTTGCCTTTTGTCCGCAGGTGGTTTATTGGTGGAACAGATTTGCATATTTTGTTGTGGAAGTTTATAGCCTAAATAAATTTAAGTCTGAACTGGACAGGCATTTGGAACGAATGTGGGGGTGAAATGTTTTTTTTTTTTTTTTTTTTTGTTTTGGCTGATGCTGCATAAGCTTGCTTTCTTGCATCACATGCCTTTACTAATGATAATGCTAATGCTAAGTTAATGGGACTAACTGGTTTTAACAAGATGGCGAGAGCTACATATCACCGTAGTATCAGTGGAAGCCATAGAACTGCCTTTTAAAAGTAACTACATCATCTTCAAGAAAGGTGATATTTCTTTACCTGTAAACTATTATTTTAAGGCCAACCGAATAATGAAATTCATCTGCCGTGTTGTGTATCTTATGTCTGTTAATTGGGTATGTTCTATGGTCGATTTGTCTGTTTTGCTGGACGATAAACCGCAGTTTCTGGGGTAAAAACCTTGCTATCTACGTCTGAGACCGACTAACTCAGCCATGGAGTGAAAAAAGCCCATTAAAATTCCTTTGGCATTCCTCGGGATTCGAATCCAGGCCTTTTTTTTTACCTCTAAGGTCCGCATATTAATTTTTTATGGGGTGACTTAAAAAGAAACGTGTACTCTCATCTCTGACACAAAATTGAATTCGTGAAGAAACTGCGGGAGTTCGGTTGGAGATGCTACGCTGCATCATGGGAAACATGAGTGGAAGAGTAGAAGAATGCCTGCACAGAGACGGAGGTCATCTTGAGGATATCTTTCAAAAATAAACTGCATTCCATATACTTTTAGCACTCCTTGGTAGCACAGTTGGTAAATTCGCCATCTTCCCTACATCGGGTAAAAAAGATCTGAGTTCGAGTCCTGTCGATGACGTAAGGAATTTTTATAGGCCTTTTTCACAACGTGGCTGTGTTTGTCGGTCTCAGGCGAGGACAGCATTATTTTCTCCCAGAAACTCGGGTTTTTCGTCCAGCAAACAGAAAATCGACCTGAGAAGACATATTACAGACAGTATACGGATCAATATGGCCTCAGTTGCTAATGCTTCTAAAACCCTACTACTACTACTATTGCAATTTCAAAATCGTTAATAGAAATGGTTTTGTAAAAAATGTGCGAATTGCTACCGGAAATGTCAATGTTATTTCATAAAAATACACTGATTTGTCCAGGGCTGGCGCTAGCGTTCTGGCACCAGAGGCAACACGTTGCAACCGCACCTAATTCATATCGTATCTTAACACACATATATATGGAGTAGCGCATCTAGCAACGCCTATTTTAAGCGGCGCCTGTGGCAAGTGCCTCCACTTATGCACCCTAGCGCCGACTCTGGATTCGTCATCGCGAGTAGCAGTGGTAATAACCACCATCCTCTCGCACCCATCCCGTTGTATGAGGCACGATTTAGAATAGCGTCGGTCACGAGTGGAATTTTTATCGGCATTTTTCACAAATTGGCAGAATTAGTCGGCCTTAGTCGACGATTTCTGTGAAGCAAACTGACCCGAATCCACGCAGTTATAAACAAAATTTATAGTCGCCTCATAACTATAGTTGCTTTAATGCTTAACACACACACACACACACACACACACACACACACACACACACACACACACACACACACACACACACACACACACACACACACACACACACAACAAACTGCCTGCCTGCCTACTGTTGCTTTTGTAAGGTTTTACGGTTATTAGTAACTTGGGCCACTTTGAGCCTTATATGTCTGTAAATAGTGTTCTGTGGTCAATTTGCTGAATAATAACCTGTGTTTCAGAGAAAAAAAAAAACACGCTATGCTTCTGTGAAACTGATTAACCCAGCCACGTTGTGAAAAAGGTCCATACAAATTAGCATTAGCATTAGTAGAGGCATTTGATGCAAAAAAGCAAGCTTATGCAGCATCAGCCAAAAAAAAAAAAAAAAAAAAAAAAAAAACACTTCAACTTCACCCCTCTGTTCGTTCAAAATACCTGTCCAGCTGAGCCTTAAACTTATTTAGGCTATCAACCTCCACCACAAGGGATGGAAGTCTGTTCCACCAACCAACCACCCGCTGGCTAAAGGCAAATTTCCGCACGTCTATCCTACATCTGTCTTTCCTCAATTTGAATTTATGCCCTCTCAGGTGATTTTTCTGAGCTAAAGGAAGAATCCCATCAGCATTGAGCATGCTTAAACCATTCAAGCCTTTATACACCTCTATCAGATCACCTCGCTGGTGCCTAGTCTCCAGACACTGTAATTTGCAAAACTTAAGTCTTTCTTCGTAAGAGCACCCCTTTGTTCCATTCACTAATCTTGTTGCCCTTCTCTGTACTCGTTCCAGCAGCTCTACATCCTTCTTGAAATAAATGAGGCCTCCAGGCCTGTATACAGTACTCTAGGTGTGGCCTGACCATCGCCTTATACAATGGAATAATCACCTCCTTATCCCTGCTGGAAAAATTCCTGTATATCATTGACAATACTCCATGAGCTACTCTTGCAGCCCGTCTGCACAGCTCAGAGAACTTCATATCTGCCTGCACAACCACCCCCAAGTCCCTTTCATTCTCTACCACCGTCAGTGTTGTACCACAGAGTTGATACGTTGCTCTGGGGTTGCTGTTTCCCATGTGTAGTACTTTACATTTGTCAATGTTAAACTTCATTTGCCACCTCTCAGCCCATCTGCTCAACCTTTCCAGATCCTGTTGCAGCAGCATAGTGTCAGTAGTGTCCTTGACAACTCTGCCAACCTTTGTATCGTCTGCAAACTTGGACATTAAGCCCGATATACCATCATCAATATCATTTATAAATACAGAAAACAATAATGGACCCAACACTGAGCCCTGAGGGACTCCACTAATAACATCAGTCCACGATGAGCAGTGTCCATTGATTACCACTCTCTGTCTTCTCCCCCTCAACCACCCCTTTATCCATAGCAGCAATTTGCCTCCAATGTCACACTGCTCCAATTTGTGTAGCAGTCTTCCATGTGCAACAGTATCAAAAGCCTTTCTAAGATCCAAGTATATAATATCAAAGTTATTCCCTGCATCCAGTTCTTTTGTGACTGCATCATAGTATCCAATCAAGTTGGTCAGGCAAGACTTCCCCTTAACAAAACCATGCTGTGTCTGAGCTATAACTGAAGTCTTGTCTAAATGATCCTGCAGTGCTTCTTTAACCAGTGCCTCCATTAATTTTCGGGAACAGAAGTTAAACTCACAGGTCTATAATTACTTGTGTCAGCCTTTGATCCCCCTTTGTGAATTGGGGTCACATTTGCACATCTCCAGTCAATGGGTACCTCCCCTGAGTCCAAGGAAGCTCTCATAATTATGGCTAAGGGTTTGCTTACCTCCTTTGCTGCCTCCTTTAATATAACTGGATAGATCCCATCCACCCCAGGTGCCTTTCTTGTGTTTATCTTCAACAATTTCTCCTCCACTTTGCTCTCAGTTATTACAAGATTCTCTAGCTTACTGCTTGAGTTGAATACACCTCTGGCATTCCCCTCGCTGAATAACTCCTCATGTGTGAATGTCGATGCAAAATATTCATTTAGTTTGTTAGCTACCCGAGCAGGGTCATCAACAGTTGACCCATCGATCTCAAGTGGACCAATCTGATTCATCCCCTTCCTTCTAGAGTTTACATAAGTAAAGAACTCTTTGCTGTTTTTCTTCGCATCCCTTGCCAAGGATCTCTCGTAATCTGCCTTCGCCTGCCTAACCTCCTTTGTAACTTGGTTACAGATCAACTTGTATCTATCATAGGCATCCGTGTCACGTGTTAATTTGTATGTATCCCATGCATTTTTCTTCTCTGCCATATGCCTCATTAGTTCATCTGACAACCATTTAGGCCTAAACCTTGAACAATATTTCTTAGTTGGTATGTAAAGCCTAGTAGCTTCCACGATAAGTTCTTTGAATGCTTCCCATTTTGAATTTGCTGTTGGCAATATCATCAGTTGATCCCACTGTATAGAATTTAAATACTGTCTCAGTCCATTGTAGTCGCCTTTACGAAAGCAATACCCCTTCCCTTTACCCCTAATGGTAGTTACCTCTTTGAGTAACTCCCACTTCAGCACACTGTGATCACTGCCACCAAGTGGTTCATTTATCTGCAGATTCTTAATGCATGAAGAATCACTACTGATAATCAAATCAAGAGTATTACTCCCTCTAGTTGCCTCCCGAACATGCTGATGTAGAAAACAATCATCCAATAAATCCACAAAAGCCTTGCTACTGTGTGAAGCCTTGCTACTCATTTAGAAAGTCCAGCCAACTGACCTCATGTATGCTGCTGGACATTGCCAACTCAAGTTGGCAATGTCCAGCATATCAAGTGGACCAATCTGATTCATCCCCTTCCTTCTAGAGTTTACATAAGTAAAGAACTCTTTGCTGTTTTTCTTTGCATCCCTTGCCAAGGATTTCTCGTAATCTGCCTTTGCCTTCCTAACCTCCTTTGTAACTTGGTTGCATATCAACTTGTATCTATCATAGGCTTCTGTGTCATGTGTTAATTTGTATGTATCCCATGCATTTTTCTTGCTTCATTGACAGGATTCAAGCTTAGGTCTTTTCCACGTAGTGAGAACGGTGATTATTCCAATTACATTACCCTGGAGGGCCACCTCAACCCACCTGCTTGTAATCCTGTGCCACTACATCGCCTCACACTACATATATTATTCAGGAAATTGGATGGAAAAAGAAATCCTTTTACTCATCCATCCAATTCTATTTAATCCAGAAAGCTAAAAACTGCTGAATGGAATGCTTTGGGTCTTACAAGGAAGTCGAGCAGCAAATGTCATGGGCATTAAAATCGATATCAATAAAGGAGTTCCAAAAACTTTATTCGTGTCACAACAGAAGTTTTGCATATATACATTCTACAAAAATAACTTGAAATAATTTATTTGGTGTTAAGAGCATTCGAGGTAATACCACACCAAATTTGGAAGGGACAATCACAAATATAGTTGGGAATTTCAATTTTAATATGTTTACTTATTACTGGAATTTTAAATAGAGAATTTGTATTGCAAATTTAAGGATATACAGATGCCATATAATCTCCAACTGTGGAGGATTCATTATTATTAATAAAGAGGGTAATATGAACAAATAAGCAGACTGCCATGATTGGTGTCATGGGGTTTTGTCAATGATATACAGAAATCTTGCCAGAAGGGACATGGGTGTGATTATACCATTACATAAGGCAATGGTTTTCTTCCATTGCACCTAGGTCTGGAAACTTCATTTTAGAAAGGATGTGGATTGTTGGAAAGGGTGCAGAGAAGGGCAGAGATTAGTGAGGAGAAAAAAAGGGTATTTTACCAAGTCTTCAGTTTTGAAAATTGCAGCGTCTGTAAACTAAGTGCCTCAAAGATCTGATTTGTGTTTAAGGTTTTGAATGGATTGTGTAAGGGAAAAATTTTCTGCATCCTTACTACTGCTCAGACAACATACACAAAGTGGCATAAGTTTAAATTGTAGATGGTAGTAGGGTAGACACATAGAAATTTGTTTTCAGCCAGAGGATAGGTGATTGATGGGAAAAAACGGTACTCAGTCTGGTGTTGGAGAAGTGGATAGCCTGAATAAATAAAAAGTAATTACATAAATTATTAGTGGGTTTGAACAGGTGATGGTGATATGGGAAGTTTTTTTTTTTTTTTTTTGGCTGATTCAGTATAAGCTTCCTTTGTTACATCATTTGCCATTACTAATACTAACAGTATGTCAAATATTTAAAATTGATCATAAAATTAATAATAAAAATGCCTAACAGAGGTTAGATCTCATTGAGATGGCTGAAAACATAATAGAGTGCTGTCTTAATTAAAGAGAACAAGTGCTTGGAGGGACATCTGGTTGAGTGGATGAAATTCAAAGTTCGTAACTGAAGGTTACAGACAAGTATGTCCAACATGCAGTCCTGGCTGGTGTGATTGTGTGTAAAGCACTTTTTTTTTTTTGTTTTTTTTTTAGGAGCATTAGCAACTAAGGCCATATTGCTCCGGGGATATGCGGTGGTCATTCCCTAACCTTTCTGCATCCTCCGTATTTGGTGGGCACGGGCTCGAACCCCGGTCTAATCAAGAAGCGTGTGCTATGCACTACTGCTCCTGCCCACGTGGCTATGGAGGCGCCGTGTAAAGCACTAATACAGCTAATGCTATACATTACTAATACAACTAATGCTATAAGGCATAAGTACATTTGTCTGAAATTTAGCTATTTATCAATCAGTTTTTTTCATTTGCTGGAAAATTCAAAAAATAAAAAACTCATTTCCCAGAGGGAAGAACGATGGCATGCTCACTTAGGTTAACGTGGCTGCAGGAAATATGTCCACAATCCACACCTCATCCTGTCAATGACCAGAGGAATTTTTAGGGTTTTTTTTTTTTTTTTCACAAAATGACCAAGTTAGTCCTGGCTAGTGCTTTGGTCACCAAAGCATTGAGTCATTACAGTGCTTTGCATTTGTTGTCTTGTAGGGAAGACATAAGTGGACAGTGTACACCCTACACCAAGCAGGCTTAGTTGGTGGCTTGTAGCCTTGTGTAACTGAATTTTTAAATTAAAATTAAGGTATATATAAAAAAAATTATGCATATATACATACACCCATGAGCCAAAACATTACGACCAGCAAGTCTTTATGCAAATCATAGCAACTGCAGGTGAACTACGCCACATGCACGGGTCGGGACATGGTATATAAAACACCTGATACTGAGCTCCGTTAATCAGTGTTACTCTTGTTCTTCAGATGGGAAGGCAGCAGACTTAAGCGAGTTTGACAAAGGCCAAATTGTAATGGCCAGATGACTGGGTCAGAGCATATCCAAAACAGCATGGCTGGCAGGATGCTCACATTCAGCCATGGTCAGTACTTACAGAAAGTGATCCGAACTGCTGGTGAGGTTTTGGACGACCACGGCTCATCAATGTTTGAGGTGAGTGAAGGCTCTCCCAGTTGGTGCATGGCAGCAGAAGGGTGACTGTGGCACAACTTGCCGGTAATTGGAATGCTGGTAACATAACAGGAGTAATGTGGCACAACTCACTGGTAATTGGAATAGCTTATGTCACAACGCACAGTACATCGAAACCTGCTGAAAATGGGGCTGTGTACCCGCAGGCCACTCCGAGTGCCCATGCTAACCATGGTTCACCGGTGGCAGCACCTACAATGGCACACGAGCATCAAAACTCGACCTTGAGTGATTGGAAGAATGTCATCTGGTCCGATAAATCACGTTTCCTGTGCACTGTGTACGGCCAGGTACATGTGCATCATTTACCTGGGGAAGTGATGGTGCCTGGATGCACCATGGGAAGAAAACAAGCCAGTGGTGGCAGTGTTATGCTTTGGGCGATGTTCTGCTGAGATACCCTGGGTCCAGTCATCCATGTGCCGGGCACTCTGATATCTACCACCTACCTAAACATCATTGCTGACCAGGTACACCCTTTCGTGGCAACAACCTTCTCCTCTGGTGGTGTTGTCTTTCAGCAGGATAATGCACCATGCCACACCACCCAGATTGTTCGAGACTGGTTTGTGGACCTTGAGGAAGAATTCCAAGTATTGCCCTGGGCTCGAAATTCCTCAGACATCAATCTCCTCAAGCATTTGTAATTTGTGTTGGAACAGCAACTTCAATCTGCAGCATCTCAACCACAGACCTTACAGGAGTTAAAGGATGTTGGTTACACGTTGGTACCAGATACCATAAGATACAGCTTGTGCCTCGCTGGATACGAGCTGTTTTGGCTGCACATGGAGGACCAACATTATATTAGGTAGGTGGTCTTAATGTTTTGGCTCGTCGGTACATACTGTAATTATGCACATCAGTATAACCATTACCTACTCAAAAGATATCATATAACTAAATCAAAAATATGTACAGTAAAATAAATGATTAAATTATTTCACTAATTATAAAACATTAATTGTAAAAATCTGGAAAGGATATGACACTCATTATTCTGGATAAATGATGCCCTGCTAAGTGGCAAATACACTAAATTGAAATTCACCATTAGTGTAGCACAGTGTTTCTCAAACTGTGTTCCACAGAACACTAGTAAAAAATCGTAATTAATAATTAAAAAATAAAATAAATTTTGCATATTTTTGTAGTGTACACCACTTTGTATCATTATAATATTTAATTTAATTTTTTTTGGTTAATATACTGGCATAGACTAATAATCAAATAGGCCGCAGAATGCTTTATTTTGATGAACTTTGAATAGAGAAGTATGTGTAGAGGTAGACACCTATGAAAAAGTAGCAATATAGTGATCTAATATATGCCATTCGTATGCGATTTAGCCTGGAGTGCATGGGTTGAAGGCGAGGAGGAAGCGAACCAATATCATAACTAAACTCGCTTCCTTCTATAAATTTTTTTTGATAATTATTTCAAAATATTATTACTAAAATATGTGACCATATATTTGTGGTTGAAAAACGAGAAGCAAAGTACTTCTAGTACTGCAACTTGCTTGATGAAAATAAACACAATATTGTCACACTTCAAAGTGAGGATGAACAATCACAACCATTTGTTCACCAGAAATCTGAAGTGAAAAAACAGGAACCAACTAATAAAAGGCCAAAACGAAAGTATAATGAGTTATTTCAATTTCGGCTTTACGTGTTGGAAATAAAGATGCTACTGATGCACAGTGCGCCATATGTAATAAAATATTAGCAATGGTTCTTTGGCTCTCGCTAAACTTGTATTTTGTAAGTGTTCTGTGCATATATTGAGATGAAAAATGTTCCATGACTAAAACAGTTTGGGAAATGCTTGTGTAGCATCAGGCCAGACAGAAGGTTCATGCCATACACAGACTTTGTGATCAGGTTAAGTCATGCAGTTGAGATAACACGACAGATAACTAATGCTTAGCATACCTCGGCCAGTGTAAATTCATTGTAATATGGTTTTTATTCCAAAAAATTAAAAGCAAAATCTTTTATGCATAAATTTGGTGGGAAGCTAAGCAGTAGTTAGTGAGAATGAGCCCAACAAGCTAGGCATGTACACTCATTACGAGCATCATTGGCATAACCAACTTTGGGTTGATGTTCAGTTTGTGTGCCAGGTTCTCTTACACAGGCTCAGCAAAAAACGACTGATGTAAAAATTTCCACCTTGCATGAAGGGTGTCCAGCAGCAACTATAGCCACCGTAGGACACCCTTGATTTTGAAGATGAGCTACCGAAAGAAACTGACATTGAAATGACATAGCAGAGTTGCTAACCTCTCATGGCAGGTTCCTTAACAATAATGAACTTCAGGAGTTAAATCTCTATGTTGTTTTTGAAAAAAACAAACACAAGAATCTCAGCCTGTGAAGTTTTTTATCATTGAAGTCATTGACCAGGCACTTTCACTGCACATTTTCCTCAAATTCCTAATGACACTTTATGAATGAACACTGAAAGTGAGGTTGTAACCATCATAGAGTACCAGAGACAAATTTGGATAATAAAAAAAAAAAAAAAAAAAAACTTCAGTAGTCCATCTTGGATTCATATTTTAATACCATGACCCATGGATCACCGTAAGTGTTATATATTTCTAATGCATATAAAAGTTATGTCATTGTTTTTGTCATTTTGTTTCTTTAACAGTAAATAAAATATAGTAACATATTTTTATTTTAAATTTCAAAATATGGCATAAGCAAGAAAATAGTGCCCTGGGAAAATGTATTTGCCTGGGGTACTATTTTTTATTTATTTATTATTTTTTAGATTTTATAGTGTTTATATTGCCTGAGATACAATATAAACACTTCATGCAAAGTTTCCACAAATATCTCAACGGATACCCAACCCTGGAATCTTATATTGCATATTTTTGAGCCCATTTAAATTGTGGGCTTACGCTTATTATGTTCCATTACTACTGCACTTACACAGATGTAGGACTACTGTTTTTACATCAAACCTTTCTTGCTTTGCAATACATTAGCTACATCACTGGCCTTCCTATACCTGGAAATCATGTATATTGTTTTCTGAAAACAGATAACAATCAAATAGAATATAAAGAATATTTATTTACAATACAAATACTTCAGAAAAAATCTACAGCCTTTTTCCTCTTGGCAACATTTTGCAATGTGTTCAAGCTGTTCCTGACAACCTGTGTTTCTGATCTACTACTGGTTGGAGTTGTAGATGTTAATGGGGTACTGTCTCTTTGAAGTGGGGAAGGAGAATAATTTGCTCTCAAAATTCTGTTCCTTTGACATGGGGAGGGTGAATAACTTGCTCTCAAAGCTCTGTCTGTATCCTTATGAATTCCAAGTTTTGCACAAGCCAAACGCTGAGCTGCTGGAGACATAGAACTTAACTTTTCCAAAGGTGTTTTCGGTGTACTGGAACCAAATCTTGGAGAAGGACTGAAAACACAGTGATATTATATTAGTGAGCAAATATTTAATTTACATAACTTATATTTTACTGTTTATTTTAAACATATCTAAAAATAATTAAAAAAGGGTGTTAATTGTTACTGTTTTTCAAAAGATTGACTTAATTTTTTAAAAGTTAACTGATAAAGTTAAACTTGAAATAAATTTGCTCTACAAATTATATTTAAGTTAGATATAAGAAATTTTATTTGCAAACTCAATAGAGATTTCACTTTTGTAAAGGTATCTATGTCGTGAAAAGTTAACCAAAACTAACAGAATGCACTAAACTGCTGTAATATTTTAAAAAAATGTTTCAAAGTTAATTTGTTTGCAAAAACTTTAATTAAAATAACTTCACATTAGCCAGCATGACTGATAATTATCTTTTTTTCCCTATCACAAATATTAAAACTTATATACACTAAATAATCATAGGGTTTAATAATGAAAATAACTAAAAGTGCCAACATGTCATTATAAAGCTACATTTACATGCAAATAAATGTATCAGAACTTGTATGAGATACATCTCATGTTGACATTTCTGGATAAATTTTGTATATGGCAATTTTATCATATATACAAAAGTGGAACAGAACTGGTACATAAACAGTTTCTAGGTTTAATCAGATTCTCCAGAACATAAGGGAAGTTGCACAATTTTTTTTTTTGTTTTGCTTTGTGTATTTCTGGAATTCCTTCATTCCACAGGTGTTCAAAAGAGATTGAGGTCCAGGCTCTGAACTGAAAAGTCCAAATTTCTACATTGCTGTCAACACACCAGTCGTGCTGAAACTAGCAGGTCCTGTTTCCATAATAATATTCCCTGAAAATACTGTCAGGGAATATTCCCACCACAACCAAGGTTATAGTGGGAGAACTCAGTAGAGAAAAGGAAGAGAATTTGGGGGGGGGAGGTTAAACAGTTACACTAAAACAGAGAAGACAGCAATAGGCATCTCCTGGAGGGGAAAAAGCAAAACACGATACATACCTGCTCGAACTGTGGGTTATGACCCTCTGGGAGTCACTAATGACTTGTGGGAGGTAAAATTTTATTAAAATATTGCCTCAGGTAGTAAATTTGATTGCTTTATTTCCAATGCAACAGTTTTGTCTTACACAGTTATAAGGTTCATTACTGTATAGTTTGATGTATAGATTAAAATTTAATTGTTAAAAGTAGGTGGTATATTTATTTCTTGCTCAACTCGAACCCAAATGAAACAATCAGTGCTATTCTGGAGAAAAATCATACAAATTCATTTATTTTAGGGGGTAAGAACCCCTTACATAAGATGTAATATGAAAGAAAGGACTTGGATGGGGAAGATATCTTGGAAGGAGGGTATAAATTGCATTTATTGCTACTGGGAGATATCATTAAAGAATGATAGAGGAGGAGGATTTTCCTCCTACTGGAGAAAGATTGTAAGGTAAATGTTTCAGCAGTCAATATGCTCAATAAATGCTGTTTGACAGCATTACACATCCTGTTAAAGTCTCTAGTATGCAAGTATAAGTATGTAAGACTGCTTGATGCAAGTCAAGCTCATCTACACAATTGAGGCCGCGTCACATTTCTGGAAAAGGCTGCAACTAACCCAAGTGGACAGAGTAACGACTCTAATTAACTGCAATGAAATACACCAACTGTCTATGACTGAAACTTTATTAAAATAATAATAAAATAATAAAATAATAAAATAAGAGAAGATAAAATTTGTCGTAAAAATAAAATACACCGACTGTAGAGATAAAAGCGATAAAATGATAGATAAATTAAAATATGTGAAATTAAAAGGGATAAAAACAACCGTAGCTCTCAAAGGCGACTGCCTCCTTTATCAACAGTAAAACTTAACTGTCACAGCACATCCTTACATAACATCAGCAGGATCATAGCTTGCAGCAAGTGTTACCATAGGAGATATATATGGTAACACTTGCTGCATGGGCATTATCCTCCACACATGCATGGAGACTGAAAATGGGTCAGAAGCGTGCTAAGAGGACCATTCATTCCCTCCTAAAATTGGTTTCAAAGAGGGGATGAATACGGACTGCCTCTCTATTGATGGTATTATGTTCCGAAGAAGAAATCTACAAGCTCTTGAGCCATTCACGGTTCAAATACCGTGAATGGCTCAAGAGAAATACCTTAGAAAAATTTGGTGGTTCTCCTCCAGGAAGTGTTAGGCCACAGCAGATTTCCCATAGTCTGCAGTCTTTATTGTGTTAATATGTTCCCCCATACACTCTTTGAACCCTACTTGTACCCTCAATAAGTACAAGATCCTGTACCTATTGAGGGTACAAGTGGGGTTATATATGAGATCAAATGTCCAGACAGTGGGGAGTGCTATGTTGGAGAGACAAAATGCAGGTTCAAAGATCGTATGGAGGAACATAACGTCACGACATGTTCTGTTCAGCCATGGCTATCAATGTGGGGGGGGGGGTGCATCCAAGAGCAGTCTGTCATCAGAAGGTGTAAATTGGAAGGACAAAAGTGTGACATACATATCATACATTCAAACACAGACAAGCAACAGTCTCTGTAGAACAACATAGTGGACACTGTTTGTTGGGTAGTGCCAGTGGTTTCCCATAAAATCACATATTATCACTATGACAACAGTCAATACTATAAATATGTGTATAATTATATATATTTTTTATTTTTTGGAAGAAAGGGGGAATGCAAATGATAAAGATCATCACCAACACTAGACTAGTGCACATTAAAAGTAGTCAAATGTACCAAGAAATCTCCAAAGAGCAAATAAGCCAACCAGCGAGTACCGCAAAACTAAAATGGAAACTTCACAAACCATTGCTGAGTTTTGAACTTCAGATAGTCAAACACATATACAAAAATAAAAAAAAGCAAGTGAATTAGTCACTAAAGAGAAGCAAATGAGATGACCGTAGAAAATTAAAGTTTCATCACACCCATTTTTTGTAACAGCTTTTAAAACAATAAATGCTCTTGCATTATAATTAATATTGAACAAACAATTTTCATAAAATTAATCATGTACATTTCTACCTTAGTAAACTTGAATGAACCCTTTTCAATGCTTCCTGCTTCTTAGTTCTGTGTTGTTTGGCAGCTTTATCTGCTAGAGATAAGGCTATTCTCTCTCTAGCAGGAGGTTCTGGAATCTTAAACTGAGGCCCACCAGCATTTTGGGATAAAGGAGTATCACTGCCATCCAAACGGAATGGAGTTCCCTCAATTTCACCCCATGTCATAAGTGGAGTATCTGCAATTCCTAAAATTCAAACGAATAAATAAATAGAAATTCAAAATATATGAATGATCATTTAAATAAAGAATTGATGTAAACTTTATGACAAATTTTAAGCACATATTTTCATGACAGATAATCAGGTGTTTATTTTGATTCAGGAACTGTTGCTGTTGTCAAGTTTTAGATTCATCAGAAACTTAAACCATATTAGGCCAGTGTGTATTCATGTCTGTAAACGGGTGTGTTCACAGGCCGTAGGTTGAAAAAAACAGAATAACTCATCGGGGAAAGAAGCCCTATTCCCTCTGCCTGAGAATGGCTAACTGCAGCCTCAACTGAAGAAGCCTTTAGAAATTCCTCCAGTCTATGACAAGACTTGAACTCAGACCTCTCCAAATGAGTGACAACTGGAAAACCTGTCATATTACCGTGGAGGACTGATTCAGGAGCAAAAAAAATTTCAAGGATAACTTTAAATGGAAAGTGCAATGGCATCTGTATTATAAAAATTGCCATCTGAAGACTGTAATGCCAAGTAAGTAATATATATAAATAAATTTTGTTAACACTCTCAGATGACTACATACAGTCAGAGAATTTACAAGATAGAAATTCCAGTATCACATAGATTTGAACATAGCATGTAGCTTTGTACTTTCACGAAAACTATCTCACTGCATAACTGAATCTCAACAACTACTTATGATATATTTACATCACTTCAGTATTAATATCAAATTTAGCAATTAGAGCTCTAAAAGTGGGAATACTATTTTTTTTGTGTTCTATTTAGCATAAAATTATAGTTACATTCCCTTTTCACAAGAAAATCTCATACTGGTTCCTACATTCAGCGCATATATTTACAAATTTGACCCACACTTACTTGCTTTTTATCCCTAAGCCATTTTGGGATTATTCCTTTGAGTCATCTCCTTCCACCATACTATTATTATTGTTGTTATTATTTGGTTTTTAGGAGCATTAGCAACTAAGGCCATATTGCTCCGGGGATATGCGGTGGTTATTCCCTGATCTTTCCGCATCCTCCGTATTTGGTGGTCACAGGCTCGAACCCCGGTCTAATCAAGAAGCGTGTGCTGCGCACTGCTGCTCCTGCCCACCTGGCTACGGAGGTGCCCCTCCTCCACCATACCTCAGTGCCTTCCATCATACCATCCTCTGTTATCTTTTTCTCTGGTCCTTCTAGTTGCATTGCTATAACTCCTTTTTGCAATAAACCTTGATATAAACATATTAGATTCTTTAATTCCATTCATTCTCTGCTAACCTTGTAATTCCTCCAAAAAAAAAAAAAAAAAAAAACCCTTAAACTGTTGCACTTCTGATACATCTGGAGCCCCTTCCCCCAACCCTTTAATATACTTTTTATGTACACTATTATTTAAATTTATTGAATCACAGAGCCTGAAATATGTATTGCATTTCATGTGCTATGATAATGAAGTATTAAAAAACGTGAAGTGAAAACAATTACTTTTATATATTATTAGTTAATCAGTTAGCTAATCAATTAGCAATAAGATAATTAGTTATTTACTTTTCACTTAATCACAGAAAAAGAAAACATTCAGTTAGTATAAAAAATAAAATCAAATATGCCCAAAGTGTACTGCATTATACATTAACTAACCTTTTTTTTTTTTTTTTTTTTAACATAATACTCTCACTTATTCAGTAAACTTCATAACTTAGATGGGTTGCTCTTGCAAATTACAGCTACATAAATAAACTGATCATACAGCATCTGTGTAAGCTGATGAGCGGTTTGAACACCACTTTAGAACAGCTGGAAAAATGTGTTTAACTACAGTTCTGAAATTTTACATTAACTGCATGGATTAAATCTGTTTTTTTTTTTGTGTGTTTAAAATAAGTCTCTATTTATTAGTATTAGTATAGTCACATAGTGCAAGGACATCACAGGCTTTTGCTATAGTATAGTATAGTCATATAGTACAAGGATACCACAGCAAAAAAAAATAGATAAGAAATACAAATTTTGCACTTCCCTCCTCATGTGAAGAACCTTTGAATTCCAGTTGACCTTCGAATTTCTTCAAACTGTCAGTCTCAACTATCTGCAGAGGCAACTTGTTCCAATAGTCAACAACTCGTCAGCAAAAAGAATTTCCCACGAGTCAAAACTTCATTTTACAAACCCCTCTGAGCCTTATAAACCTCAATCAGGTCCCTTCTAAGGTGCCTGGTTGCCAAACTCTGTAGCCCACATAACACTGAACAACAAAGTTTGGATAATATCTTGTTACGGGCATGAAAGTAAGTTTACTTTATAGATTTTGGGGTACCGAACATGGAAATAGTGCTTACGATGGCAGATTGGCTCTTGTTTCGAAAAATATAGTTTTTTTTATATTTATACAAGATATTTATTTTTTATTTATACGGAAGTTAAGATGTAGCTACGAACATACCTGTATCAAACACCACACCTTTTCACTTATATTCAGCTTTGGAAGCGATTATCCAACAATAATCGCTAAGATGGCTGCAATCCATTTTTGCTTTTGTATCTTTGATTCATCGCTGCAATGTCTTGATGGAAATGCTCATCATGTTCATCGCTGATGTCACCACACTTTGGCAGGAATAAATCGAGGTGTGAGTGCAAGAAATGCATCTTCAATGACATGAAGATGTTTTGTTAACCCCTGGCACCACCATGCCGTGACGGGACTAATTGTATGTCTATCATTGCTGCAATTAAAGATTCTATTCTATTCTATGATGCACCCGTTTTTCATAAGAAGTAACAAGATCTTCCACAAGCTGCCTGTAGTTGTCGGCTTAAACATTTCCTAGAAAACCAGTTGAAACATTTTGAAATGCTTTTCATGCTGATTTCTTGCTATCGCTAAGGACACATTTGAACTGCTCATCTTTGAAAAGTTGCCTTATTTGTGGACCAATGAAAACACCTGCCTTAATCTTCTCAGTACTAAGCCTTGGGAGTTTCTCTTGCAAGCATATTAATGCAGGACCGTTCATTTCTAAAGCTTTCACGAAATTTTTCATGAGCCCAGTTTGATGTGGAGTGGTGGAAGCAAAACTTTATTTGGATTTACCAGAGGTTCAAATGCTATGTTTTTTTATTGAGGCCAACTCCTCTTCCCATAGTGCATACATATCCTTAACATGACTATCTCACTTGCAGAGAAAGCAACAATACTTAGTGTAACCTTTTGTAGTCCTAATTAAATAGTGATTACCTTTAAATCACCAAATATCTGCCATCCATACTTCTGATAGTGTACACCTAAGAGAATGTTCTCCACGTTTGCATATGTTTCTTTCTTTTTTGTAGACAGCATATGCAAGAGGTATTAAAGGCAGCATATTTCCATTGTGTAATAACACAGCTTTAAGGCTAACCTTAGAAGCATATATAAATAACTGTCATTCTTTGGGAACATGCATCATGTTCATTGATGCCATTAGACCATCAACATCTTTACAAACAGTGAGTTCACCTTCTGTTTGATAGAATTTATCCGTCTTTATTTTGAGTACGAAATGTCACTTTCACAGAATGATCTAGAAGATTCCAATACTGTAGCCTTGAGGCCAAAAGCCCTGACATATTCTTAGGCAGTTTGAGATCCCTGATGAGGTCATTAAGCTCACTTTCTATGATCTTATGTGGTTCAGAAGGGTAAAGGATTGGGCAAAATGGTGGATCCCTTGACATAGATGCCTGCTGTAGTTTTTCGTGTATATCAAGTTGATGTTCATCGGTGTCTTCATCTTCATCAGCATGTGCAGAAAGGTTGGGTGGTTCGGGAATAGGCAGTACTTCACCATGAGGCACAGGACGAATTGCAGAGGCACCATACAGAAGAAACAGTCTGACATGATTTGTTGGCTCTTTCTCCATATAACGGGCACTGCGAAAGGCATAAAACGTCCCTTTCAATTCACCCTTGCATTGCGTTTTGATGAATAGGTAGTGTAGCATATGTGTAGAATCCAGTTCTTGTACTCCAAAGTACAAGAAGTAGGTCTTTTTTATGGCTCAAATTAAGGGACACTTTCTTGAAGCTAACGTAACTTCTCCACTTACGTAAGAGAAGTTATCTGGACTATTCACACAATTACAGGGCATATTAATCTTACACAGCACAAATACTGTACAAAAGTAGGATTCTCACAGAGAACAAATCACCTAGTACCTACCTGTATTCGAGGATTACTGCAACAGAGTTGAAGATGCATTTGATGCAACAACTTATCATGTGATGCAGAGCAAGGCAACAGTTGCCAATGATGTGATAAGAGCGAGGTGGTACTGAAACTGCAGTGTTACCATGCATTTTGCCAAGAGTCACAGTTGATAATGTAGAGTAACTCGCTAATATGAGACGCCAACTGTAATTCGAAAACAAGAGCCAATTGACAAATTTTAATGTGATTTTCATGTTCACCAGCATGAAATTTTACATGTTGACCAGTGTAATTGAAGTCTTTCTTCACACAGTTGCCCATTTGCCAATCTCACCATGTCGATTGCCCATCTTTGGACCCTTTCAAGAAACTCAATATATTTTTTAGAAAGAAATGATTAATCTCTTATGAAAGAGATTAACCTCTTTCATAAGAGATTAATCTTTTATGAAAGATATTAACTAAGGAAGCTGCATGAAAGAGAATGATTCCAAGCAACCATACAGAAATAAAACATAACAAAAGAAAAATTAATACATTAGAATTTTCAAATATGGAGGTATGCAATAAAATTTTTATATCTTATATCTCTTTTAACTTGGCTTAGCACAGTACCGAAAACCATAAAAAAGCAGATTTCATGGTTAATCTCTTCTATAAATAGTGACTTAATTTATTCTTACAAAAAATAATTTAATTCCACACAACCAATGTAAAATTTCGCAAGTGCAATTAAAAGTACATTTTTTCAGCTGTACCCACAAATTGGGCATTTTCTGCTTTTCATCAGTCTAGCCATTAACATAAGTCAAACTGGTTACCAGTTCATGCAAACACTATCAATAGCTTACATTTGTAATTTGCTATAATTTGCAAGAGCAATTTGCACAAATTATGAAGTTCACTAAGTAAGTGACAGTGCTAAAAGAGAGGAATGTTGTGATTTTGCACAGATTACAAGTATTCAATAGCAAATAGCATTCCAAAATATTGATTCTCTCTCTCTCTCTCTCTCTCTCTCTCTCTAAAATGCATACACAATTAACAACTGAGTCTTATTTTAATATACAGCTCATATACATTGAGCTGCATGGCTATTATGATGGCAAAATGAAGCTCAATGATCTTTATTGTTACAGGAAAAAACTGAGGAATATTTCATATACCTGAATAATTATTATTTTATTATCCTCCATTGCAAGAGTATTTTTTCTCTGAAGCACATTTGCTGTTATTCTCTCTCTCTCATATTCAGTGTATATATGAGATAACAAACAAAGATACAGCATTAAGAAATCATGCATTTGGTATCATTAGCAATCAATGTATTTTAGCTTCAGTGGTGTGAACAAAATGCATTACATGTGCATGTGACTTATAGGTATGTGATTTCCATATGATTCTGCACATAATTTTTGGAGAAGTAGAATAATAGATAGAAAGATAAAATTTAAAGGTGACATTTATACCAAACAGTATTGAATTTCTATTATAATTATATTTCACTGCAGTTTGATTTCAGTCTTTTAAAATCAGACCCCAATTTTAAAAGTCTGAGCCCAATTCAAACTTCAAATTTCATTGTAAACATATTTTGAATTATCTGTACTAAATGCTACTGTTTCCTCAACTAACACTATTTTGTTAGTTGAGGAAACAGTACCATATTTGAAATCCACTATTCTGAATAGTCCAATATCAAATTAACAGAAACATACTATATATGCAATGTGTGAGAATAAAATGATATGGAGTTCTAAACCAAGGACATCTGTTTGCCCTGTCTAGACTTTCTAAACCATTTCTCAAAAAGGTTCAATTTAATACTGACTACAAGGTGCATATGGAAAGGTGTAATGATAAAGGGAATGACTATTTTCAGAAACAGTATAAGAGTTAGTTGTAATTTTAAGCAATTAAGTAAGATATTGCAAGGGAACTGCTTTTATGATTTTAAAACTTGTTTTTGTCTTAAATTTGACTCTAAAATTTGCATTTTCAGTCAACTCATAAAAATACTGCATAATAATGTGTCTTGCTTGAATCTTTGAGAATGGCAGATTTCTTCCAAATGCAATCGGTTCAGGTAATTGGTGATAAGATGCATAAAACTGTGGAAGAAACCACTTCATTAATTTTTATTTATGGTCAATATGCCAAAAAGTGCAATTTTTGATAGGAAAAATTACCTGGCATAGGAGAAGGTGTTCCAACAAAACCATAACCATTAACTTGAGGTGAATCTTGAGGTAATATTTCCTTTCCATCAATACCTACTTTGCCTTCTTTCATCTTTGCTTGTACAGAGGCAGCTTCAGCAATAGCAGCTTGGTTTGCTTGTTCATTGAATGGTGGGGAATGGTACCTTGAGTTTTCATAAACTACTTCATTTTGTTTTGCATACAGTATTTTTTCTTCTGGAGTCAGTTCACAGCCTATCATGGCAAAAACTTAAATGTTAGTAATTAAAATAATGCTAAAATGTCTTTAATATCTAAGAATTAGAACAACAACAGCATATCAGACTTTTATGACCATATATGTATTTTGTCCAAATAGATGACGTTTAATAAAATGGTAATCATTTATTTATCCATGGATCTTGTTTAAAACTCCAGCATCTGAAGGATTATTCTGAACAGAAATAAGGTGGTTCAAATTGGTAAAGGAGTTTTTTTTTTATTTCAACGCATACATTGAATTAATTAAATAATAGATGCTCCTCTACATTGCTTCTTCTTGTGGGTCTTGGAGATGCTCTTTTTCCTACAGCGACAAGCTTAGGTTTATGCTCACTTTAGAAACACTATCATTATTCAAAAGTTGATCTTAATTTACTATATTATTGTTAATATGAATAGCAATCACCAAAAGAGGTAAATTCACTATTTAATTTAAAACTCTGGGACAAAAACAGAATGTAGAGAATTGTCAATTACATTATTATTTCAATGTCTATGTTGAAATAAAAAATCCTGCTCCTTTACCAATTTGATATAATGGGTCAATGAAGCCCAGTATTAATTAAATATAGTTTGCTATGTGTTAAACCGAAAGTTTTTCATTCCATGCACCACTTGGCTACTCATTTAGACATGATACTCTACCATGTCTGCTGGGGGCGGGAGACAGAGAATTTCCAATTTTCCTAGAGAGAGAATTTCCAATTTCTCATTGGGGTGGGAGACAGAGAATTTCCAAGGCAAGACAGAAAAATAGAACACAGAGAAGCACTTATTATCTAATTATGAAGTGGTTCGTGTTGCATTTGTAATCTAGCTTTTCTGCTTGCAAGTTACATCACCTAATATAATCAAGACAAATAGGAAACAAAATAGCATGATCTCCATAAAACAAAAGATAAAATTTTTGAAATACAGGAACTAAGTTCATAAATCTTGAAGACTGAGCTATTTCCCATGAACAACATTAGTCAATGGGCCTGCAATCAATATTAATAGATGAAAATAAACAAGTGCAAGCATGGCACTGATAAGAGATTGTTGATAATCGCTTTTTTTCAAATTTTTCAATTTCATAATTAGAACAGTCCATTTTAACTTTAACTGCACCATAAAGTATCTTCCTGATTTGGCTGTCTTGAATATCAAGACAGCTAAAGACTTTCTGATATAACAAAATATATTTATTGAATTCTTAAATTATGCTGGGAATATATGCTAAAGAAGCATTAGAAACAAAATATCATAAAGTTACTAGAACAAAGTAACTATTAACAGTATAAAACTAATCTCCTACATGAAATAAAAGGAGCACTAAACATAATTCACAAAATAATTTTTTAAAAATTTACTCCAAATATAAACCAATTTTAATTTTTTTTTCATTTTTTAAATATAGATATATGAGGGGGGGGGAGTTGAAAAGTTTTTAGACTGACCCATTTTTAAAAATATTTGACCAATTTAATTATCATATTTGTGATCAGCGATCTTTTTTAATATAAAAACCATAAATCCAGAAAAAAAAATAAATATTTAATTCTTTTTTTGAGCCTTTAAAGAAATGGAGTCAAGGGAAAATTACAAGTTTGAGAAGATAGAGTACCATGCGATCATAAAATACCTTTATTTCAAAGGGTTTTCTGCAAAAGCAATTTTTGAAGATATGACCAAAACACTTTAAAGAACAGCGTCCTTCTTATGCAACTATAAAAAATTGGGTTGGCAAATTCAAAAGAGGCAGTTTTGTCCTTGAAGATGCTCCAAGGTCAGGAAGACCAATTTCTGCATCAACTCTCGAAAACATTGACCACATTCACGAAATGATAGTTGAAAATCGAAGAATTTCAGTTAAAACAATAGATGAGATCCTAAAGAAATCACATGAATGCATTTTGAAGATAATTTATGCCGATCTGGGAATGAAAAAGTGATCAGCAAAATGGGTTCCAAAATTGCTCAATGTCGATCAGAAGCGAAACCGAATGGTGACTTCAAAGACCATTATTGCTCATTTTCAGCAGGATAAGAGCAATTTTTTAAATCAACTTTTGACTATAGATGAAACCTGGTTAGATTTTTATAACCCTGAGACGAAACAACAATCAATGGAGTTGAGACATTCAGGTTTACCAAGGCCCAAGAAGTTCCGAACCCAAAGATCATCTGGAAAAGTGATGGCTACTGTTTTCTGGGATTGTGAAGGTGTAGTGTTCATAGACTATCTAGAAAAAGGTTTGACAATCAATGCAAGTTACTATCGTTCTCTATTAGACAAAGTAAAAAAAAAATTGAAAGAAAAAAATGAGTGGAAAATTGAGCAAAGGCATCATCTTCCTTCAGGACAACGCACCAGCACGCAAGGCACACCAAGACAATGGCAAAAATCGAACAATTGGGTTTCAAATATTTGGACCATCCACCTTATTATCTGACCTGGCTCCCTCTGACTAACATCTATTGCCCAATCTCAAAAAATTTTTAAAAGGAAGGCGTTTTGACACCACAAATGACATCATCAGTGCGGCCAAGGCCTGGTTGGAGGAGCAAACTTCGAACTTCGAACTTCTATTCCAAGGGACTAAAATGCTTGGAGAACCGATGTAAAAAGTGCATTGATATAACGGGAGAATACATTGAATAAAAATAGCTTTGATTTTTTTATTTGTCTTTTATTTATATGTTAGGCTAAAAACTTTTTAACCCCCCCTCGTATACATATATATCAGAAATTTGTGGTACATTTTTAGATGTAAAACTATTTATTGAATGTTCAAATACGCAGTCATCAAATTACTTCTTATTGTAAAATTCACATCAATACTATAAATACAAGGTTTAATAATTAAGTTTGAAGACCAAGTCCACTGCATGCAAGTCAAGCCACGGTGTAACAGACAATGGCAGCTAACTTATTTGACTGTTCCCTCCATAAAGAAATTTATTGCAAATTGCATGAAATTGTGTTAGCAGTGTTGTGCTGTTTAAAGCATTGTCACTGTATTAAGTGATAGAACAACTTGTTTTTTAGGAGCATTAGCAACTAAGGCCATATTGCTCCAGGGATATGCGGTGGTCATTCCCTGACCTCTCCGCATCCTCCGTATTTGGTGGTGACAGGCTCAAACCTGGGTCTAATCAAGAAGCGTGTGCTATGCACTGCTGCTCCTTCCCACCTGGCTATGGAGGCGCCAAGTGATAGAACAGAGTTTGTTTCAAGTGGGGAAAAGTGCAACTGAAACCTATGAATTGGTAAAAAAAAAAGTGTATGATAAGAATGCTCTAACATAGAATATTTTTGCCCCTGGTTTACAAGATTTTGGGATGGCCATGAGAATCTGGAAGATGATGAGCATTGGGGATATCTAACAACGCTTTAAAACCTGAAACAGCTGAAAAAGTTTGTGTACTGCATCTAATCATTGAATGACTCTTTTGAGTGACAGAAGATATGACCTAGGTTCATACTGCACTGTCTAAGTAATGAACAAAAGCTATCCAGACACAAAAGAATGCAGTGTAATCAAACTGTTCATGACGATCATTCTTTACTTGATTCAATTGTAACATATGACAAGTTGTGGTGTTTCAAATATGATCCCCAAACAAAGAGCCAAACATGGAATGGCCATCAACATGTTCTCTGAGACAAAAAAAATTTCATTTTCAAAAATCTGGTTAAAAGAATTCACCAAGTCAGGTTCTGGGTACAAGAAAAAGAGCTAGTTCCCACATGTCAATGTGAGGCCTCATTCTGCATTGATTATCAAGATTTCCATAAAGCATGGGATTGCAGAACTAAATGAACTTTGTTATTTCCCTGGTTTATTTTGGAGAACAAGAAGCAGTCTATGGAGAACTGCTTCTTGTTCTCCAAAATAAAATCCATGTTGAAAGGATGACAATTTGGTAGTGGTCAGTTCAAATATATTTGAAAAATGTTTCCAGCTCTATGAGTAAACTTAGAATTGTGAAGTTACTCAAAGTGATTTACTTTAAAAAATATTAAAAAGCTTTTTTTATTCTAACATCTGTTTTCCTTTAAATTGATCAGTAGTAGAGTTTATCTGTCAAACATTGTAAAAATCTGCATAATTTTTACTATAATAATCTACTGTTAATCTGAGATATCAGTTTTAATATTAAAAGTTTATGCAATATAAAAATAATATTACATATTATACCAAGTTTTTTCACAATTCTGACTTACCATCAGGTACATACATAAGAGCATTTTTATTTTTGTAGGCCCACATAGTAATACTTCCAGAAGGCTTATTGCAAATTGCTGCTTTCTCACTAGAAGGAAGACACAGTTGATCTGTAACCTTTCTTTTTAACTCGTCTTCATCCTTATAAAGCCAGGGATATTTGGCTTTATGTTGTTTGGCTGCTTCTTGCATAATTACTTCAAATGATGCATTATCTTCACTGGTATAGGTAGCCAAAAATTCATCCAAAGAAAGTTTATCTGGAGATTAAAAAAAAAAAGAAAAGCATAAAAAAATAATACAATAAAAGTCTCAATACTTGTAAAATCCAATAATCATACATCTGAGTGGACAAGCCACTTCCACACCCCATTTCATTAGGGACTATGCAACCCTAATCATCGTTTCATAATTGACAGTTTATGTTTGATTTAAAAAAACATATCAATGTCACACTGCATCTTTGGCATGGTCCCTAAATTGTGAATTACAGTATCTTTTCTGTGCTCTGCATTATGTGTTCATATTTGAGAGATTTCCTCCTATGTTGCAAACCTAAACATGGCAGCATTCCTTTTCTGGAAGTCATTATGAAATCGGAACCTTATCCAACTGACTGGCAAGAAGAAGCCTTCCAAAAACCAAAAGTGAAACCTAGACTCAACTGCAACAAAAGTCACAAGACCCGTTAACTGCTCTCTTCTCCTAACTGAATTGGATTGCTAAACTCCTATACTCATTACCAACAGCTATGTGATAATCGCATAGCTTTGGCTACCATATTTCACCCCAGTGCTGAAAAACAGTCAAAATTGCTAACTTCATTAGTATCAATTTCTTTTTGCAAGGCATCTGTAGTTTGAAAATCAAAATGAAAAACCTTAGAAAGCTTACTTATGGGTGACATTTACCAATTTCTGCTTATAATAAAAACATGGCTAAAACAAGAGTCAGATACTACTTCTCTGGTGGTAAATTTTGAATTTCAATGCCTGGAGCCAAACAGGCAACAGAAAGGGGGTGGTGGAGTTATGATCTGTTTTAAAAATGATCATAAAAAATGTCCTGTTCAAATGTAAACTAATACTTTGAAGCCAGCCTTGGAGCCTTTCACTTTAAAACAAAACCCATAAAATCATTCTGGTTCTCTGTACCTGAATTGTTTAGGCAGCTCCCCTTTACAACCTGATCCTTTTTGGGCAAAGATTTCAAAATTCTCTTTCTTTCTTCCTTTTGAAGAAGAAAGAAAACCTTTCTTCAAAAAAAAATTTGTGGAATACACTCACTGAGAAAATGGCTGCTCTCTTGCTCTCCCTCTTCTGGATTGAATCTCCTCCTACTAGAGATGACACCACTCTGCAACATTTTTTTTTTTTCCAACCAAGTGGCAATCTCTGTTGCAATATCTAATGTCGTTCATCTTTCTTTTAACCACCAACTGCTGGAAATACATATTAAAGTCACTAAAGTAACTGATGCCTCGTTAATTGCCAAACCATGCAGACACACAACCCACAAATACAAGACCTAAGTACATTAATATCAGCTAAGTTCTTTTGCCTATTCAATATCTATCCTAGGCACTTGGCATTGCACCTTCTGGCTTATGACCTGATTGGCCTAAATTTTGCAAATTGTAGACTGGTTGCAAGGAACTGGTTTATCGAACATCGCTAGTAGCGATAAGGACATCATAAGGCTATTGTTAGACCACACTTCGAATATTATGTTCAAGTATGGAGACTGCACCTAAAGAAAGACATTGGTCTTCTTGAAAGGGTCCAAAAGTGGGTAACTCTCCTGGTGAGATTGGCAAAAGAGCATCCATATGAGGAAAGACTTCAAATATGTGGGTTGCAGAGCTTGGAAACTAGGCACCTTAGAGGAGGCTTGATTGAGGTGTTTAAAGCTCTGAGAGGCATAAGCAAAATGAATAAGGACGAAATTTTCAAAGTTATAAATGATTCTAGAACTAGGGGCCATAATTTCAAGTTACGGGAAAGATGTTTAAACTGGATTGCAGGAAGTTTTATTTTAGCCAGCGAGTTATAAATTACTAGAATAAGTTACCTACATGGGTGGTAGAGGCTGACAGTCTGCGGAAATTCAAAGGTAAGCTGGATAATTACCTAAGGGAGGAGGGAAATGCATAGGTTGTCCATTTCCTTTTCTCTTATTAATTTTTATTTTTTTTTTCTTATTATTATTAATTTGTTTTTATCCTTATTATTTTATTTTATGTATTTTTTGTTATTTTATTTTATTATTATTATTTTTATTTTTTTTATTTTTTTGGCTGGTGCAGCATAAGTCATAGGCTTCCTGCACCATGTGGCCATTACTAATACTAATGTGGAAAACTTCATCCTGTACCACAAATCTTTGCCCACACTATTAACCCCAAGAAATCTAAATATGTCATCTTCTCTTGAAGTAATAAAACTCCTGCTCTTACCCCCATAATTGATGGATGCCAACTAACTCAATCTTCTGTCCTGTTTTTAGGTGTTATTCTTGACTCAAATCTAAGCTTTTCAAACCATATTTTCTATCCACTCAAAAGTATTCAGAGCATTTTGGAATCTAAATTGGATAGCTGAGAAACACACAACAAGACCATTATATAACAAAGTACATTAATGCCTACATAGTATCCATACTCTGCTAAGCTTCCACGATTTGGTCTGTAGCCTCTGTCTTCCTTCAAGAAAATTCCAAGCATTGAATACTGGGTTCTGAAATGGGCTAATGGGCTAATTATCCAGCTTAATGGTTTTCTGGTTTTGTAAATTCTTCTGGCTTCTGTTACAGGGATCTCTGTAGTTATACTTGTTACAGTTATTAAAGAATTTTATTATATACGTATTCTACTTTTATGCAGTATATGAAAAGATAAAAATGGCAGTTTTATGCCCCTCCCAAAAAAATAATGTTGAAATACCTTACTTTTATTTTTGTGATATTGACCAAATATCACACATGTTGAATGTTATTACTCTGAATGAAAACTTTATGCTGATACTTTCGACTAATCCTTGGTATTATATTAAACTAAAATAAGAGAAGAATTTATATAAACTATCTTAAAATTGATGCTAATTGTACTGATTTTTTTGTGCTTCATTTATCAACACAAAAATATGCATACCTCTTGCTTTACCAACACTATTTTCAGACTCTTCTTGTGGTTCCTTATTTTCATCATCTTCATTAGTCTGTTGTACGGGAAGAGGACTATCTCTATCAAACAGTGGTGTCTCAAACGTACTTGGTGTGCTATCTGAAAAAATAATACATTTAGGATATTATAAAATTGCAATGGCTAAATGGCAAAAACTATAATCTACAAGATTCTGTTTCTAAGACTAAAGGTTCTTATTTCACTTTAATATTCAAATTCATAAAATAAAATTAAGTCTTCAAAATGATGGTACATAAGGACTTCCTAAATTCACCATATTCAAATTCATTAACAATTCTGAAATTCTTCAAGCAAAATAAATCAGAAATTGAATTGATTTTATTTTCTGAAATTAATGAAGCTGTCTTTCTTGAGAATGAATCAAGCAAACTGATATATGATTTAGAAAAAAATCTTTGAAATTTATAATTTCACAGACATTTTTAAGATTTATAAAATTCAATTGTTTTGCTGTCACTATCATATATGAGGAATCAGCAACCTATAGTACTCTAGTAGAATGATATTCAAAGTGTAGTCCACAGACCATGCCTGTCTGCGAACTGTTTGTTACCAGTCCATGATGAATTGGAAATTCGTCGTGGACATTACTGGTCAGCAATGATTCTTCCATTACCGGTCTGAAATGATTATATTTTCCAAAAGTACTGGTCTGTGATGGATTGGAAATAAAAGGAACTGGTCCTTCACCACAGATAGTTTGAGAAGCACTGCTCTAGTAGCAACCTAGAAAAGCATTAAGAGAAAATCTCATTAAATCATCCAACAAGGCAGTGTCAAGTAAGTTGCCATAAAGACAGAACAGATTACAATAGACATGCCTGTGTTCCAAGCGAATTCCAAATTGAAGATATTTAAATTCATTTGAAAAAATTCCACTCACTCTCTTGCAAATTAACACCCATTTCCAAATTAACAGTAGAAATCCCCTAAATCTGATTTTTGTAGGAAAGGAGAGGTTAGTACACCTCCCCCCCCCCAATAAGAATGGACTGGCTTTATTTTGCAGTGTTTAACAAATTGTTTAGGTGTGATGTAGCAGAATGGTGCGTGAAGAGCACGAAGGTGCATTAGCATGCACATTTGATGGACCATGGTTCAAACCTGTGTGACTGCTAAATATGGTTAACGATTGTATTCATTGTTGGAATTAATCGTACACTTTTCAGACTTAGTGGTCATATTGGGGTATAAACAGAACGTTGTGTTCTGACCCAGAAAAGTGGCCAGGAGTGAGAGTGCATTAGCATACACTTTTCAACAGACTGTCATTCAAGCCTGAATGACTGCTAAATATGGTTAATGATTGCATTTAATGTTAAAATGATTAATTGTAAACTGCTATGATCTAGAGGTGGTGCTGAAGTATAAACAAAACAATAAATACAGACCCTACCCCCATGTAAAAAACTCTCCACTGGCAGCAAAGATCACAGACAACAGTTAACTTGGCACATCTCCCCTGAAAGGCTGTTGATCCTTCTTCTACCAATAAATTCTTTCTTAAATCAAGCAAACATTTATGAAAATTGTAACAATATTACATTACGTGATGACAAGATCAACTACTAAATTCTGCATTTAGAGGGACTAGATAGTATCTAATAAAATTATACACTATATGACCAAAAGTATTTGGATGCAAATAAGTAGCTGCAAAAAGTACTTTTAATTCAAAAACCTAACACATGGCAAGACCATCTTTGGCTTGAATATGAGCCTCAACTCTCCTGAATACACTTTCCAATTCGGCTAAAATTCACCTCCATTCCTCCAGCAAAGCAGCTGCCAAAGCTGGTTTGGAAGAAGATTGCTTTTGGCTGCAACATAATCCAGCACTTAAATATGTCCCACAGATATTCAATGGAATTAAGATTCACTGAATATCTGTGATTCTATCTGAAAAATCATTAATCCTATCAATGATTTTCAAGACCCTTAAGTAGTGAAAAAGAGATTATAGTTCCATTGCATAACTCAATTGTGACATACATTTGGAATGCAGTCTGTCCATAAAGAACTATGTCAAACTTCTCAGATAAGTCCAGGGTGATTAGACTAATAAGGCATACAAAAAGTGATGCTGAGAGAAAAAAAACTCCAACGGTGTGGTCTGCAGAGATTGTAAACTACACACCTGAGAGGTGATATAAGGCTCATGATTATGGTATCTAAGGCTCTGAGGAAAATCGGAAAAATAACAGGCATGGCATATTCTCTGTAACAGTGGAGAAACAAGAACCATCGGGCATAGATACTGAGGAGAACTAATAGTGGCCAAATGATGCAAGGAAGTAGTAGTGGCCAAATGATGCATCATTTGGTCACTACTACAATACTAAAATTAATAAATTAAGAATAATTTTTATGTACATACTGTACATGCACATTTTCAATTTTATAGCACATACCAACAGACTGGAACTCAGGAAGTTTATTTTGAGCCAATAAACAGCTAGCCACCAGAATAAATTATCTGCCAGAATCACTGAGGTGAAAGCTTGGAGAAGTCCAAGAGGAAACTTAATGGGCACCTAATGGCATAGAGAAGTTGATGGGAAGTTTTTTTTGGCACATGTAGAAAAAAAACAAATTTTCTTTTATACATTTAGCCACTGTAATACTAATAGTAATAAATTAAGAAGAATTTTTATATGCCTGTCTGATATGTACCTGTATATACTTTCAGTTTTATAGCAAATATACAGGGTGTTTCAGTTAAACGTTTCAGAACTTCTAAGAGGGGTAGGGTACATCCTGACAACTCGAAATCATATAGCAATGTGGGGTCGGAAATGCTTTCCTGAAGCGGTGTTGTACACAGAAGCACCATAAAGAAAAGAGACCGTAAGTGAGAAATCGTTTTAATAATACATGAAAAGAAGCAAAAGGTACATGGATTAAAGTAAGTGTTCGAAGTTTCTTCAACCTCGTATTGCTTTCGCACAGTGGTACCTTGGAAAATGTGCTACAAATCCCCTTTTTCCTGCTGAAGTGTTGTTTTCCGATGAGGCATCCTTCACAAGGGAAGGAATTTTCAACACGCATAACGACCATATCTGGGCGGTCGAGAACCCGCATGCAATACGACGTCGTGCAGCACAGATTCGATTTTCGGTCAATGTATGGGCCGGTATGGAGATCACCTCATTGGACCTTACCTGTTACCGTGTCGTCTAACCGGACCTATCTACTTGATCTTTCTGCAGCAAGTATTGCCACAACTTTTGAGAGATGAACAGATTTCTGCATCGACGCAACAGACAATGTGGTTCCAACACGATGGAGCCCCTGCCCACTATAGCGGAGATGTTCGTAACTACCTGGATGTCACATTTGGTCAACAGTGGATTGGACGTGGTGGTCCCGTGCGTTGGCCTGCTCGGTCACCCGACCTATCATGTCTTGATTTTTATTTCTGGGGTCATATGAAATCGCTAGTTTATGACACCCCTGTTGACAATGCTGAGGAGCTGGTTGCAAGAATCGCAGTAGCTGCCGAAGAAATTCGAAATTCGCCTGGAGTATTCCAGAATGTTCGGATGTCCATGCGTCGGAGATGTGAGGCGTGCATTGTAGCCCGTGGAAGAAACTTCGAACACTTACTTTAATCCATGTACCTTTTGCTTCTTTTCATGTATTATTAAAACGATTTCTCACTTACGGTCTCTTTTCTTTTTATGGTGCTTCTGTGTACAACACCGCTTCAGGAAAGCATTTCTGACCCCACATTGCTATATGATTTCGAGTTGTCAGGATGTACCCTACCCCTCTTAGAAGTTCTGAAACGTTTAACTGAAACACCCTGTATACACATATATCAAAAGTAATTATAGGTAATGATTAAAAATATACAGTAATAATAGAGTTACATAGATATAAGATTTTTTTTGCTTGAAGTCATCAAATAATTTACTAAACATCAACTCTATACTTTTACTATGAACAAAATCTGGTTGGCAAACAGAAAAATTGGAAGTAAAAAGGGAACTGTGAATAAGCAAAACTGCAATATGAGAGCAAGGGATGTCTGTATTTTTTTGGGATAACAGTAGAAAAGGGATGACTAATAAACAGCCAGCTATTTCAGTCACAATTAATACAAATATTTCATTTTTTAAATCAGCAAAACAGCTAAATTGAAACTTACAAACTGAATTCAATCCTGTGCCTGCTTGACTAGTTCCAATCTTAGGATGATATTTCATTTGAATTTCTCTAAGTTTTGCAATGTCATTATTTTCTAGAGCTTCCAGGTATCCAACTTGGGCTTTTAATTTTGTCAAATCTGGAAAAAAGTCCCTCTGTATAATTTTCTGTAATTCCTGAAACAGAAATAATGATAAATTAACTAAATTGTCACAACATTTACACTAATTATAAAAAAAATCATTATAAATAATCTATGTATAAGTTTTGTATGGATTAAAAAATTATTCTGAATAGCAAATACTAATTTATAACAGTTGTCACTAAAAATTTCTATAATCACTGTTTTTTTTTTTTTTTCACTGCCCAGACAGAAAATATTTCCAGTTCAAGTATAATTTGTTCTTATCCCTAATGAAATACAAGACAGGAAAGAGAATTACTCCTCCCCACTTCATTACCTTAGTATTAGTACTAAAATAGAATAATGCAAGTGGCACCTCTGTAGCCGGGTGGGCAGGAGCAGCAGTACATAGCACAAGCTTCTTGATTAGACCGGGGTTTGAGCCCGTGACTACCAAATACGGAGGATGCGGAAAGGTCAGGGAATGACCACTGCATATCCCAGGAGCTTGATTTTTGATTTTGGTAGTTGTTGGCTCATCGGCTTCTGTGGCCATATTGCACCTCCCAAGGTTTTTGCAGTACTTTGATCCAAGCCCGAGGCGGGAATCGAACCCGCAACCTTTGGGTTGCCGGGCAAGTACTTTACCCACTCGGCTAGCCCGGTCGGCCCCGGAGCAATATGGCCTTAGTTGCTAATGCTCCTAAAAAAACCAAACCAAACAAACAGAATAATGCAAGGAAGCAAAGCTTAGGTAGCTCTACTGTCAAAAGTGGTCTCTAGTTCCATATAGACAAGTTCCCAACTTACACAGTTAATTCATTCTGGTTTCCATGCAAGTCCAACAATGCTTAAATATGATTTTTTTTTTTTTTTTACATATATACAGGGTCTTTTTGTAAAATATAAACTTTTGGAATGTTGAGGAAGTCCCCCTAGGAAAGGGGTAGGGAAGTCTAGGGTCCTCCCCCTGGAAAAAGTTCTAAGAAATCATGGTGCCAAAGGCACCACAATTTTCTAGAAATTTTCAGATAAATCCAGAGAAGGGTAACTAGACTAGTCACCCTTCTCTGGACTTATCTGAAAACTCCTCAAGGTTTTCAAATTTTGGGTTTTTACAGCCTTAATGAGTAAGTTTTGAATGATATTTTTTTTCTGAAATCTCAAGAAAAAATTATTTTATCATTTTGCCCATTTATTACTTTTGCCTTGCACTCTCACCTCTTTACCTTTATTAAAATGTGTTTAATAAAGTCACCTTTTCCTTAATTTGATACTTCAATAATATCACATTTACACAAACAGTATGCATTCTCATTCCCCAGTGATGCTTTTAAGTAATGGCATCATAAGTGCTAATCTGACATTTTAAATTATAAAAGTATAGTAAATTGTATAAAAATAATTAATAAAATTAATTTAATAGGTATTATTTATTTATTATTCAAACATTTTTATAAAGATTTCCACAGTAAAATCATGTTATCATATTTCTTATTGCGATTTATTTTTTTGCTGTTTATATCTATGGCTGCATGATGGCCCTGAATAAGCCACAGTTTCATTAAGCATTTTAATTATTAATTAATTGGAAAATGCTTCAATAGATGAGTTACAAAGTCAGGCTGTGCATCTAGATTAACTCTCTGCCAACACACAACAGTATTAGCGATAATTTTTATTTTAAAATTATTATTTTTTTCGTTTTAAGTAAGTATATGATCTTTCATTTTTATTTTTGTTTAACTTCCAAAATGTCATTCCAGTAGATAAAAAGTCCTGCATATATACCCTTTTCACTGGATAGTTAAAACTAAAAAAAAACTAGTGCTAATAAAAACAAAATGTTAAGAAGATGAAAATTTATTCAGCATATACATACAGTGCATATATAAAAAACAATTATTAAGAAAAGTAATATGTATTACTATTCAATCATTTTTGGTTCAGACTCTGCAGATGTTAATAACACTGGATCATATACCTATGAAACTGTAACTAGAACTGCGTCAGTCAGAGAAGTTCACTTTATTTTATCTACTTCTTCAAATATTTATTTACAAATGATCTTTGACTCCACAAGGCTAGGTAGAAACTTGCTCTAATAGCTGATTTTGCTTTGACTAAAGGCAAACTTTCTTACATCAAGTATACATTTTTTAATTTGAATATGACTGCTTGTCTGTATCATCCCAGAAGAGAAAATATGTTACTAATATTAAATTTATTCAACCCTTTTATGGCCTTACACACCTCAAGCAGATCCCATGCAGGTACCTAGTTTCCAAACTTTGTACCTTACAGAACTGGAGTCTACTCATGAAAGAATATTTCTATTATCTTTAACTAGTTTTGTTGCTCTCCATGTACCCTTTCCTGCAAGTCAATTTCCTTCTCAGAATGGGGCTTCTAGACCTCTATATGTAGTATTCATTCTAACCATTTATTTGTACAGTGATACGTTTACCTCATTTTTACTGGCTGCTAGGTGAGCATGCTATATCCATATCCCAAGTGAAGCTTGGCAGCCTTGCTACACTGTTGAGAGACCATGTCCAACTGTATTATAATGCCCAAATCCTTTTTATCTTCAATGGTATTGAGTGTGCTTCCCCCTGCCCACCCCTAGTTGATAATTTAACTCTAGATTACCTTAACCTAGATGCACAACTCTGCATTAACTAGCATTAAATCTTAATTGAAACCAGGTTTACAATTCATCAAGGTCTTTTTATTTAAGTCTATTGCACCATACCTTGATTCCTGTTGTTAACAACCTTACCCACCTTATCATCAGCAGATTGACTTTTTTAGTGAAACTTGTAATACCGCTAATGGAAGAAGGACCCTAGCACAGAATCCTGGGGGATTCAGTGCTGACAGTAATAAATGATAAAACTTAGTGATCCACATTCAATTTACAGTCAAATGTGGATTGTCAGCAAGCACAGCTGAGAATTCACATTCAAATAAATATGTACATTTAAATGGCAAAAAAAATTTTAATACCCTGTCTGAAAGAAATTTTTTATTTAGCTCTTCTTTTTAACCAAAATTTGCACAAATTTTCTGTTTGAAACTCATTATGCTATTCACACTAACAAAAATGTTTTATCAATTGGTCTCTCTCTCTCTCTCACACACTAAGAAATGTTTTTGTACCTGAAACTGGATAGTTATTATCATGATTTTTTAGGAAAATATAAACAATTAATGATCAGTTTTAGAACTTCTCCTCGATATCCACTTTTAACTTTTTTTTTTTTTCAGTTAAAAAGCCATCTAGCACTGGAAAAGCATCATCCTTATTTTTTCCAAATCTTTAATCATAAATTCAAGTTTCTTTACAATCGAATTTTTTTGATCTATGTATAACAATAAATGTTATTATGTTACACATGAACCCTGTGAACTTGAATTTAGTTTGTTGAATTGTGTAAATATAAGCCAAGTAAGAAAACCTTGTCAATTGCAAGACATCAAGTCTTGCAATTGACAAAGTCAATTGCAAGTCTATAAATTGCAAAGTAAATTGCAAAGTCAATCAAGTCTATAATTTTCTTTTCTTCTCAATACCCACCACCTTCAAATAAACAGTAAAACCACAAAAATCTGGAGTTCAAAAATCAGGAATTTTAAAATTCAACACTTTAAATATTTCTGCAAGGGTTGTTGACCATAAAAGGGCAGAAGGGAAACAGGCTAGCTGAACTTATGCATTACATTGCATTAATAATTTCCAAACAACAATTTCTTTCTGTTTTGCATATTTTCTGGGCTCTGTGTCATTGTTACTATATATTTTCAAGTATAAAATCATTCATCTTGAGACAATGTCTGACTGTATTATAATGCTCAAATCCTTTTTATCTTCAACGGTATTGAATGTGCTTCCCCTTCCCACCCTAGTTGATAAATTAACGATTACCCTAACCTAGATGCACAACCTTTGCATTAATTAGCATTAAATGTTAATTGCCATTTTTTTAACTTTATAATATTTATAGTACACTATACAGTTAGTATAGTATAGTACTTAACAGTACACTCGAATGTATTCAGTTTTTAAGGTGATTCAATTGCTGAAATCATACCACACTATTTATATCTCATTAAAAAACACTGAACAATCAAAACAACCATACACATTTAAACCCGAGATCTTCATTTTTTTGACAAGTATATTACCCACTTGAACAATCTGGTAGTACAGGTTAACATTTGGAGTAATGCTGGTGAATACTGTTCTGTTGAGATTATAGGGATCAGAGCTATTATACTATCTAATAAAAATAGCAAATTACTCCTGAATATTTAGGCTATGTGCATAACCTTCAAAAAAGAATTTAAAAATAAGGCATATGTTGGGTCAGTTCAGGGGGGGTGCCAGATTTATGAAGTTCTACTGTATTTGTAATTAATCTTCAATTTTTTTCTTATGGGTTCACATATCTCACATATCTGGCACAATTAGATGTAACACCAATGGGTATGCTTAAGACAGGTTGAGAAGCTATGGACCAGTCATTCTACACAAAAGTCACTACCAGTCATTCAACTATTATAACACTTGCTACCTTCACTAAGAGTTTGCCATGTTACTGCACCCACGACTTCAAATAATTAGCATTTCTCTTACTTATTGAGATTAAGAGAATGTTCATTTGAAATGCCAAGTACAATGCTCTCTTACAGAGAGTTGCTTTTGTGTTATAATACTTCAGGACCAAGGCAATGAAATGATATAATGTGCATATTACCTATTTAAAATAACAAACATAAACTGTTTTATTATTTTTTTCAGAAGTCACACCCAGATACTTAGTTAACAATCAACAGCGCATTTTTTCATAGTGATGTGGGTATTTAAAAATACAAGATGCAAATCCATAAGAGCAGCAAGTGGATAGCTTCTTAATATAGTTAATTATTATCCTGAATCCAGTAATATGAGAAATCCTAAAGCAAGTCCTAAAAGTCTTAGTGATTCTCTTAAAAGCTGTTATTCTATTATTTATTATTTAATAGTAATCACTGTTTATTTTCCTCCATGTTCCAAGGCAATATTTATCATGTGGTTGATATGAATTACAAAGACCCCCAAGTCTTTGCGGAATGCTGCTGTGAGGACTATAATAAAATCCCAAAAAAAAAATGCAATAAAAGAAGCTCAAGTCAAAAAAAAAAAAAAAAAAAAAAAAAAAAACTGCAAGAAAAAAAAATCTACCCAAACTACAAAATATGAAACACTTTCTTTTCAAAACTGCTCCACATTAATGGTTCATTTGCCTTTCCCAATATTTATACAAAGGCACATTGGACATATATATATAATAACCTGACCTTGCAGACCTCCCTTTGCAGAAAAAGAAAATATGGAAAATATATATCATCAAACTGAAAAAAGAAACAAGTATTATATTATAATTTAACATGTTTCACAATGCTCCAATATTCAACCAAAGAGCTTCATAATCTGAAATTTGCTATTGAAGCCACTTCCCTCTTGTCTTCTACTGCTATTAATGTTCATTACACCCAACTATTAGCCTGAGAAAGAACTTAAAAAGTTGTAAAGTGGGTAGAATGCAAAAACTGCTACAAGGATTGCTGTTTGCCTTGTGAAGTTGCTTCCATTTGCTTTTGTAACCAGTGCCTATAAATATTCAGTCCCTATAATTGCGTCTTACAATAGATTGATTAGTACAGATAACAGAGATTTCACTATATAGACAAAATCTGAATTCTAGATTTTTTAAAAGAGGTGGAGGATTTTTCACTGTATTAAAGTCATCTCTGAAAGTAATTAAAGTGTTCAAATCCTACTCTGTTAAATTTGAAGCTATTATCGATTGTTGAGTGTAGATCTATTATTTATTATTTAATAGTAATCACTGTTTATTTTCCTCCATGTTCCAAGGCAATATTTATCATGAAATTCTAGCCTGGTTTAAAATACAAATTTAAAACTTTTTGTTCTTCTTGTTGGAGACTTTAATCTTCCTCTTCCTGTCAACAGGCAGTTTCATAATACTGTGGCTGATATGCTGTCTGTAACTAGCTTAGTTCAGATTGTTGATACAAATAATAAGGATTTACAGACTCTGTCTGTTTTGTGTACTAACATTGCAAAATTTTGCTTCTCTCCTGTAAGAATATCCATTTTTTTCAGTTCATATTAATGTTGCTTATGCATTTCGATTAAAAAATCCAAGATTTAATTCTTCTTGTTAAAAAAATTTATATTACATAAAAAAAAAAAAAGAAAAGTTTCTATAAAATTCTTAAACTTTTCTGTTGCTCTTACATTGCTTAGTATTTTTCCTTGGAATGTGCTGAACGACTGCCCCATCAAACTCACTCTTGAGCTATTTACTACATGGCTATTATATAGTATTAGCAGTGGCAAATGATGCAAGAAAGCAAGCTTATTAAGAGTATCAACCAAGAAAAAATTCCCACATCATCTGTCCTTCCACTCCAATAATTTGTCTAGTTCTCTGAATTTATTCAACCTAACCATGTCCACAACAGATGGAAGTTTGTTCCAACAATCAACCACCCACTGGCAAAAGACAAACTTTTGCACATCTATCCTGCAGCAATCATCCTTCCTCAGTTTGAATTTATGCCCCTCGTGTGCAGTCTGAATATGAGATGAGGAAGAATACCATCAGCACCGAGCTTGCTCAATCCATTCAAAGCCTTAAACACTTCAATCAGATCACCTTGCAGGTGTCTAGCCTCCAAAACTGCAATTTGCAGAATTGAAGCCTTTTTTTGGCAAGACCCTTTTGTTCCCTTCATCAATCTCATTGCCCTTTTCTGCACCCATTCCAGCAGATCTGGAATGTACTGCTCTGAACTTCTTGTCTCTCCTTCTAAAAGCTCAGAAGTTTCAAAATTATGGTGGGATGAAGAACTGGAATTTCATTTAGGCTTAAACAAAAATTATTTAGGGAAAAAAATTGAGGAATCCTTCAACTCAAAAGTGTCATAACTACAACTGTGCTAGAGATGCCTTTGTCAATTAAAAAAAAAAAAAAAAAAAACTTATGTCCAAGTATACTTCACTTGAAAAGAATGTATTTTCAGAATCCTCATCGATGTTCTCTTGGTTAGATTTCATTTGTAGGTTTGAAAGGCGTCTGATTGTCCCAGTTTGCCTTAGCTCCTTTTAAATCCTCTTTCCAAATTCCAACATTCTCCATTTCTTTTTCTGCAGATGGCAAAAAAAAACAAAAAAACCTAATAAATGAGCTTCCTCTGTCTAATGTTTTTAGCCATAACTCATTCCTAATTATGTAATTAAATTCTCTAATCCTTGACTGTCTTACTACTATTTTTAATAGACATCCTAAAGAGATTTTTTTCTGATCTATTGGCTTTCTTATAATGTCTATCCTGTTCTTAAAATTAAAATCCCTACCTTCCTAAGCACTTTGAATCAATCACAATTTCCTCTTCCCTACTAAAACTACCTCAAAAAGCAGTGCTTTCTCTATTGACTAAGCAAATTCTTCCTAAAATTTCTCTATGACAAAGGTGTCTCAACAGTGACCAACCTACTTGAAACCTCTTTGCTTGTTTCCAATGCTTTTAATATAAATGGGCAGTTGGATTTTGTTTTTCCTGACCATGAAACTTCCTTTGACACTGTAAATCCTCATATGCTTTGCTCACTATTGGCCACCCCTCTTCACAATTTTAGGGGATATTTTACATCTTATGCTTCTTTTTTGAACTGCACACTGGTTCTCTCTTGAGGTAATCAAGTTATAACTAGAATGGTTTTTACAGAGATTCCTTGGGGTGGTACCCTTCTCTGATCATCTCAGCTTTGATTTCTCCTCTGTTGCCACTTGATGTCCCTCTAACTTCTTATGCTGATGATTTAAAAATCTGGTACATTTCTCAGAACAGTGTTGAAGTTGTGAGTAACAATATTAAACTAAATCCTTCTCTTTTGACGGTTAAAGATTGTTTCTATGGGTTTATAAACAATATTAATATAGATAAATCTGCTTGTAAAAAAAATCTGTCCATTCAGAGTTCTCCCTTTGTTTGATGGTCATACCATCCTGTCTGTGTCTGTTCGCAAGACCTTCGCTTCTTGGTTGATCAAAACTTTCAGTTTGTGTTTCACCTACAAATTCTCAGAGTTTCCTCACTACAAAAAAATGTGGCTTATTAAATAGAACTTAGGCCACACCTCCAAAGCTCCTGTAATAAAAAAAATACAATGACCTTGTTATTCTCTTCAATCTTATATGCCCCTGAAGGGTGGTTCACCTTTATTAACTAACTTCTGATTTAATTAGTTTAAGGTTAGTAAGTCAGCAGAGGTGGACTACAAACTTAAAATCAGGATTTGGTTTCACTATATCCAAAACTCAAATGACCTCAAGTATAAATTTTCCCTTACTCTACAAATTAATGTAAAATCTATAATTTCTTTCTGTACACTGTAGGAATGAATGGCTATGTCCCTCTCTCTAGTCAGTAATGGCCTGGCATATCCCTCCTAAAAACACCATTCAAAAACATAAATCAGTTTTTCTAGAGAATAAAATGAACTTTATACACAGAATGTTTCTTTGTCCCTCCTTGGCATTAAATAACAAATATCAGATTGGTACCTCTATGTAATGGGTAATTGCCCATAGAAGGGAACTGATGAAATTTTATACGGTTTCTAACTGCATTATGGGGTATTTTCTTGAATCAAATCATTGTTATGTTGTAACTGCTCTGTTCTTATACATATTCTATGTAACTTGGAAGAAATACATCCCTTGTTGTTTTGCATTCTAGCATTTCTAATTTGTGTTTCAAAAGTATAACTGAGTTGTGTAAATGATTGTAATGGTATTTTAATTCTATAATGTGAACCTCTCTTGCTTTTTGCTATCCAGGATATATGATTGGAAGTATCCTAGGTACCTTTCACTTATAATAAACTGATATTTATTTATTCATATATGGTAGATACATTCCCCAACTGAAAAGGGAATTGCATGAGATAGAGTACAGAAATGTTGCACACAAAATGGATGATGAAGAGAATGAAATTTTGTACAGCCAGATGGAGGGAGCAAGCAGATAAGAATGTATTAGCATAGGGAACTAATTATCAAGGTATAAGCTTGGATTTGTGGTTGTGTCACTCTCACAGCAGGAGTATGCTTCTTTGTTGATAATGAAAAAGATTTTTGTAAACTGATAATTAAAACTTAAAAGTAACCTTATAAAACTTTTTATCTTCAACCAACTAAAACATAAAAAGAAAAGGATAAAAATAAAAATTACATTTATATTTATGAGAGGCATTTGAAAGGTTGGTGGCCTGAGTATAAAAAGGTAGTGGCTACACTTAATTTCTGTACTTAATGTATAATACTTCAAACAGTAACCTACCAAGTTTCATGTAGTTTTTGATAACATTTTGTTTTACTTACAAGTCCTGAAGTAAATCAAGTTGTGTGAATGATGAAAGATGGACAAAATCAGTCACTGTATGGTCATCCAATATTTGGGTGGGGGGGGAGAGGTCTGTTGGATTGTTTTGATTTTTGTGGCGCAAAAACAGCAAGGTTATAGTGCACCATGAAAAGGTTAAAATTCAAGAAAGATGAGACTGGTAACCTTTTAAAAAGGTTACTTCGTCGAAAGTGCATATATATATATATAAAGGCATATCAATAGATAAAATTAGTACAATGGGGAGAAGAGGGCTAATGCCTAATGCAATTCATGAGGATATGGTTACAACATTGGAGGAAGATCCGCCCACCTCCTATTATTATTATTAGCCATATGGTGCAAGGAAGCCTGAGGCTTATGCTGCACCAGCCAAAAAAAAATTCCCGAGTTACCCTGAGAGAGAGAGAGAGAGAGAGAGAGAGAGAGAGAGAGAGAGAGAGAGAGAGAGAGAGAGAGAGAGAGAGAGAGAGAGAGAGAGAGAGAGAGAGAGAGGAATCACCAAGAAAGAGAAGAATGATGATATCCAGCTCAGGACCCTGGGGGTTTGCCAAGCCCATACTCACCAGATGTGAGCAGTTAAGAAGTGAGCAGCAGAATTTAAATGACAGAGGAAGAGTCTGGAAAATGACCTGTACTGTGTAAGATCTGCTGCATCCATCAATCCAGAAGGTGACAGTGTGAATGTTCTGGCAATCGGTGATCAAGAAGTGACAGTTTGGTACATTTCCAGTGCCTTGGGCATTTCATCTGAATGTATGTACCACATATAACTGATGTTCTCACAGTGAAAAAGGTGTCAGCACTGTCTCCAAAATTGTTGGCAGCAAATCAAAATCACAAGAGTTGTCAAATCAAGTGAACATTGCATCATTTTCAAGAAGATCCAACAAACATCCTTGTAAGGTTTGTGCCTATGGATGAGATACAGGTCCATCACTTCCAACCAGAGGTGAAGTGGTCCAATGTGTGAATGACGAAAGATGGACAAAATCAGTCAATGTATGATCATCCAATATTTGGGTGGTGAGGAAAAACAGTGTTTTCTCCACTGTTTGGACTTCCAAAGAAAGCCAAGTCAATTTCTTCTGCTGGCAAAGTGATGGCACTGGTTTTTTTTTGGAATGAAGATGGAGTGTTGCTAGGGTATTACCTTCAAAAAGGCAAAACAGTCACAGGGACATTATGTGGACTTTATGAAGTCTGCATAATATACCCCTATGTGTTATACCAGGATAACATGCCTGTTCACAAGTCTGTTTGCATGAAAACATCAAAGAAAAAGAACAAGGAAAACCTGAGAAAGGAGTCTTGTTCCATCTGGACAATGTGTCTGCTCATAAGTCTTTCACTGCCATGGCTATATTGCATGAGTGTGGCTTTTAAATCTCAGACCATACCTCATATTCACCAGATCTAGCACCATGAGACTTTTACCTATTTCTTAATTTGGAAAAAAAAAAAAAAATACCTGGTTAGCATCCATTTTCCCACTGACAGTGATGTCACTGCTGAAATGGATGCAAACATGGAGGCCCAAGAGCAAACTTTTTTTGCAACTGGAAACAATGCATTTCAGAATTGGTGGCAAAAATTTAACCCTGAGGGCTCACATCTGGTGAGTATGGGCCTGGCACACCCAGGGTCCTGAGGTGGATATCATCATTCTTCTCTTTCTTGGTGATTCCCTTCTACTTTTGACACACTCTCTCTCTCTCTCTCTCTCTCTCGGGAACTTTTTTTTTCCTAGTGCAGCATAAGCCTCAGGCTTCCTTGCATCATATGGATAATAATAATAATAATAACTGATTGATTCCAAGGGGGGAAGAGGCACTATGTTGAAAAGTAACCTATTACCACACTCCTCATATAAACTCATCATACTCAGGCCTTGAACTTTTCAAATGCCTCTTAAACATTTAGTGGACACCATATAATATCTAATAGTAAACATCTGACAATACCTTCTAAATTCCAAAATCTAACATCAAAGCTTTTAACATGCAATACTACTAAAATGGAGAAACACTTAAATTTTTTTTTAAAACTTTAGAAGCAAGTTTATACAGCATCCACCAAAATAAGGCAAATAAAAGAAGAAAAAAAACTTTCCGTATTACTTGTCAATTCCCTTTAATTATTTGTCTAGTTCTTCCTAAAAATTATTCAAACTGCCCACTTCCACAGCACTAGATGGAAGTTTGTTCTAACAATCTGGCTGAAAACAAATTTCTACACGTCAATCCTGCAGCCATACTTCTTCAATTGAAATTTATGTTATGGAAGTGGGTAATCTGAATAAATTTAGGGAAGGATTAGACAAATTATTAGAGAAGACTTACAGATGATGTAAGCAAGGTGACTTCAGGACAGGATTCTCAACTATGGATCACCTTCACGTAATATCACAGCTAACGGAGAAAGCAAATGAATATAAAACACCATTATGCCTGGCATTTGTGGATTATGAAAAGGCATTTGTCTCCATACAGCATAAGGCAATGTTTCGGGCACATATATCATGATTTTGAAGAAAATATATGAGAATGCATATATATTGCATATGTCCTTTATTAGACTAGACAAAGCCAGTAGCAAATTTAAAATTGAGAAAGGAGTTTGAAAATTCCACACTGCTCCAATTTGTGCAGCAGTCTTCCACGTGCAACAGTATCAAAAGCCTTTCTAAAATCCAAATATATGATATCAAAGTTATTCCCTGCATCCAGTTCCTTTGTGACCACATCATAGTATCCAATCAAATTGGTCAGGCAAGACTTTCCTTAACAAAACCATGCTGTGTCTGAGTTATAACTAAAGTCTTGTCTAGATGATCCTGCAGTGCTTCTTTAACCAGTTGCCTTCATTAATTTTCCTGGAAGAGAAGATAAACTAACAGGTCTATAATTACTTGTGTAGCCCTTTGATCCTCCTTTGTGAATTGGGGTCACATTTGCAATTCTCCAGTCCATGGGTACCTCCCCTGAGTCTAAAGAAGTTCTCATAATTATGGCTAAGGATTTGCTTACTTCCTTTGCTGCCTCACTTAATATAACTGGACAGCTCCCATCCAACCCGGGTGCCTTTTTTATGTTTATCTTCAGCAATTTCTTCTCAGTTATTACAAAATAATCCAGCTCACTGCCAGAGTTTAACTCATCTCTAGCATTCCCCTTCCTGAATAACTCCTCATGGGTGAATGTAGATGCAAAATACTCATTTAGTTAGTTAGCCACCTGAGCAGGATCATCAACAGTTGAGCCATCAATATCCAGTGGACCAATCTGATTCATCCCCTTCCTTCTAGAGTTTACATAGGTAAAGAACTCTTTGTTGTTTTTCTTTGCATCCTTTGCCAAGGATTTCTCATAATCTGCCTTTGCCTGCTTAATCTCTTTTGTGACTTGGTTACAGACCAGCTTATATCTATCATAGGCTTCCATGTCACCCATTAATTTATAAGTATCCCATGCATTTTTCTTCTCTGCCACATGTCTCATTAGTTCATCTGACATCCATTTAGGCCTAAACCTTGAACAATATTTCTTAGTTGGTATGTAAAGCCTAGTAGCTTTCAAGATAAATTCTTTGAATGCTTCCCATTTTGAATTTGCTGTTGGTAACATCATCAGTTGGTCCCACCGTTTAGAATTGAAATACTGTCTCAGACCACCGTAGTCACCTTTATGAAAGCAAAAACCCTTCCCTTCCCTTTACCCCTGATAGTAGTTACCTCTTTTGGTAAATCCCACTTCGGCACACTGTGATCACTGCCACCTAGTGGTTCCTTTATCTGCAGATTCTTAATGCATGAAGAATCACTACTGATAATCAGATCAAGAGAATTACTCCCTCTAGTTGCCTCCAGAACATGCTGACATAGAAAACAATCATCCAATAAATCCACAAAAGCCTTGTTAGTGTGTGAGTGACCAACCCACAAATTCCAGTCAATATCTGGGAAATAATTAAAATCCCCCATTATAAGACTCTGATTTACTGGCCCACTCTATTTCCCTGTACAGTTCTTTATTATACTCATCAGAGTCATTAGGCCTATAACACACTCCTACTCTCAATTTTGATCTCCCAATGCTTATGTCACACCAAACTGACTCGACACTGCACTGTCCAGCAATGTCGACTGGTTTCACTTCCTTGGATTTTGTGTTTCTTAACTAATAGTATTGCCCCTCCTCCCTTCCTATCTTGTCTATCCTTCCTGTACACATTGTACTCCCCAAAATTCCAGTTCTGCATTCCTTATATCTGTGTGACACCACGTCTCTGATATCCCAACAATATCTGCCTTTGATGTTCTGTGCAATACCTCAAATTCATCAAATTTATTTACCAAACTCCTAGCATTGGTGTACACGCAAGTATACATGAACTTGTTCCTATTCTTAGCTACCCTAACACAACCCATGTGTTTACCAGTTCCATTATGACTACCAGCAGTCTTGAAAATCCCCATTGCCTTGCTTTCAAGGCTGCTGCTCATTCCAATAGAAGCAGTGCAAGAATCACTTTCACCTCTGCCAGTGGCTACTGTTAATTATTAGTCCTTGTATCCCCCCCCCAAGCTAGCAGTTTTCCAACCCACCTAACACTGCTTGGATAGCATCAGCAAATATTCTTGCACCCTTTCTATTTAAGTGTATCCCATCCCTGTAGAAGCAGTCTCTCCTGTTAACAAGTACAGACCAGGCTGAAAAAAGTTCTACCCCTTGAGCCTTGCACAATCTTTCCAGGGTTGAATTGATCGACAAGGCTCTCATCATATACTCCCTCCTATCGTGTCTGGGCAGAATTGCAGACACTTGCGCTGTGATCTGATTGAGGTGTATAAGGCCTTGAATGGGTTGAGCACGCTGAATTCTGATGGGATCCTTCCACTTGTTCAGATTACGAACCTAAGGAGGCATATATTCAAATTAAGAAAAGACAGATGTAGAATTGATGTGCGGAAATTTGCCTTTAGCCAGCGGGTGGTTAATTGCTGGAACAAACTTCCATCTGTTGTTGTGGAAGTTGATAGGTTGAATAAATTTAATGAGGAACTGGACAGGCATTTGGAGGGAATGGTGTGATTTTTTTTTTTTTTTTTTTTGGCTGATGCTGCATAAGCTCATACACTTGCTTTCTTGCATCACATGTCGCCACTACTACTTTCAAATTCAACCCTAATTCACGGCTTTTTTTCAACAGTGGCCTGTACTTGTTAAGTAATTCTGCCAGTCTCCTACTCTTAATATCATAATGCCAACGTGTACAACAATATCACCCTTTGTGCCCTTAAAAGATGTTATCTGCTCTACAACTTCATCAACCTTTGGATGGCCATTGCACAAAACAGAAGGAACTGGAAAGTTTCTGAAGAGGCTTCATACTGCAGTGGATTGAAAATGGCTGATGATGATGACAGATGATGTAGCCAGTTTTTTTTCTTTTTTTTCTGATACAGTATAAGCTTGCTTCCTTGCATCATATGCCACAAGTAATACCGATATTAACATGACTTCCACAGCGAATTAAAATCCGCGGATTTACTAGTCAAATTCGATTAATAAAAGACGAAGTAATAAGTAATGAATACAAAAACACAAATTTAAAAAGCCAATTAATTAAAAGTGCCAAAACAATCACTTCAAACCAGATGTAGTCCCAGTATTTTCTAAAGGGATGGGGGGGGGGGTTAAGCAGTGTTCGGGGAATCATTAGCTATAATCATCATGTAGTAGTAATAAGTTCACATTATGATTATAAAGAGGGATAGCCCCAGCCTGGAAATGCCCTTAATTCTACCATTTCAAATAGTATAATGCTATAAACAGCTTTGATTTTACCTCAGTATATGAATCTTCATCAAGAATCTTCTGCTTATATTCAATTTTATTTTTAATTTCTTCGCAACTAGATTTCTTGACGGCTTTGATGGCAGCAGAGGAAACAGCTGACATTGATTATTATTTCTGCTCATAAATCTGAGAAATATCACTAGAATTATATTATCACACAAGACCTACGTAAAAATACAACACTCCTTCGATTAAAGGTATACAGACATTACACAAACACTAAAAGAGGTAAAAAGGAACGTATTAACAGAACATGTCACAAAACCGCCTAAAGGCGCCACGTATCTGCTTTAGTAGTAGTGGAATGTGATGCAAGAAAGCAAATGTATGAGCTTATTCAGCATGAGCCAAAACAAAAAAAAAATCACAAAACAATCCCCTCTGAATATTTGTCCAGTTCCTCCTTAAATTTATTTAACCTATCAACTTCCACAACGACAGATGGAAGTTTGTTCCAGCAATAAACTACCCGCTGGCTAAAGGCAAATTTCCGCACATCTATCCTTCCTCAATTTCAATTTATGTCCCCTTAGATTCGTAACCTGAACAGGTGGAAGAATCCCATCAGAATTCAGCGTGCTCAACCTATTCAAGGCCTTATACACCTCAATCAGGTCACCTCGCAGGTGCCTAGTCTCCAGCTGCTGCAATTTGCAGAATTTAAGCCTCCCTTGGTAAGAGGATCCCTTCATTCCCCTCACCAATCTTGTTGCCCTTTTCTGTACACGCTCAAGCAAATCTACATCCTTCCTAAAATGAGGCCTCCAAACATGCACGCAGTACTCAAGGCGAGGCCTCACCATTGCCTTGTACAGAGGGACAATCACCTCCTTTTCCCTGCTAACAAAATTCCTGTATATCATTGACAATACCCCATAACCTGCCCTGGCAGCCTGTCTGCATTGCTCAGAAAATGTCACATCTGACTGCACAATTACTCCCAGGTCTTTTTCATTTTCCACCACCTTAAGTGTAGTACCACACAGTTGGTACGTTTCTCTGGGGTTACTTCTACCCATATGCAGTACTTTGCATTTTTCAATGTTAAACTTCAGTTGCCACTTCTCAGCCCCTCTGCCCAAATTTTCTAGATCCTGTTGCAGTAACACACTACAATTACAATCATTAGAAACCCTGCCAACCTGTTTATATCATCTACAAACTTCGGTAGTAAGCCTGATATACCTTCATCAATATCATTGATAAATATAAAAAGCAACAGTGGACCCAACACCGAACCTTGTGGGACTCCACTAATAACATTAGTCCACAAAGAGCAGCACCCATTTCAATTTTAAAAATAAAATTTAAAAAGCCTATTAATTAAAAGTGCCAACACAATCACTTCAAACCAGATGTAGTCCAAGTATTTTCTAAAGAGGTGGAGAGGGGGATAAAGCAGTGTTCGGGGAATCATGAGCTATAATCATCGTGCAGTAGTAATTTTGATTTTGATTATAAAGATGGATAGCCCCTGCCTCTGGGACTACTGGGAAATATTGGGACTTCATCTGGTTTGAAGCGATTATGTTGGCACTTTTAATTAATTGGCTTTTTAAATTTTATTTTTAAATTTAAAATTTTTTTTATTGAACTCGAAAGAAACATTTGAACGAAAGCAAAACAAAATAAAAAATAATCAACAAAACACTCATTATAAGATCTCTCCTCTTGCATATATAGAAAACAAAAACAGCAAAGAGTTTTTTACTTATGTAAACTCTAGAAGGAAGGGGGATGAACCACATTGTTCCACTTGATATCGATGGTTCAACTGTTCATGATCCTGCTCAGGTAGCTAACAAACTTCATGAATATTTTTTATCTATATTCACACATAAGGAGTTATTCAGGGAGCAGATGGCGAGGGGTGTGTTAAACTCTGGCAGTAAGCTAGATAATCTTGTAATAACCGAGAGTAAAGCGGAGGTGAAATTGTTGAAGATAAACATAAGAAAGGTATCTCGGGTGAAGGGAATCTATCCAGTTATATTAAAGGAGGCAGCAAAGGATGTAAGCAAACCCTTAGCCATAATTGTGAGAGCTTCCTTGTACTCGGGGCAGGTATAGACTTGAGATGTGCAAATGTCACCCCAATCCACAGAGGATCAAAGGGAGAAACGGGTATTATAGACCTGTTAGTTTAATTTCTGTTCCAAGAAAATTAATGGAGACACTGGTTAAGAAGCTCTGCAGGATCATCTATACAAGACTTCAGTTATAGCTAGGACACAGCATGGTTTTGTTAAGGGGAAGTCTTGTCTGACCAATTTTATTGGACACTATGATGTAGTCACAAAGGAACTGGATGCAGGAATCGCTTTGATATCATATATTCGGATCTTAGAAAGGCTTTTGATACTGTTGCACATGGAAGACTGCTGCATAAATTGGAGCAGTGTGGAATTGGAAGCAAATTGCTGCTATGGATAAAGGGATGGTTCAGGGAGAGAAGACAGAGAGTGGTAATTAATGGACACTGCTCTTCGTGGATTAATGTTATTAATGGAGTCCCTCAGGATTCAGTGTTGGGTCCATTGTTGTTCTCTATATTTATTAATGATATTGGTGATGCCATATCAGATTTAATGTCCAAGTTTCCAGACGATATGAAGGCTGGAAGGGTTGTTAATGACACTAAATCTAACAAAATCTACTAATTTTGTTAAACTTCGTTGTCAATTAAATTGTACTTTTAACTAAATACATATAACGACTTAGATTACAAACGAAACATAATTAATTAGTACATAACTTGATACGGATGTTATACATAACTTGATACTGGAAAATATATATATACTTATAACTGTGTTGGGATACAAGTTTAGGGTTATAATTTTGTACTGAAATTGAAATTAAATCGAAATCATGACTCAGACCAGAGCAGCAAAGCAAAAGGCTCAAGCTAATGGGAGTGCTGTGGCTCAGAGGAAAACTAAGGGGGGCTGGTGCCCTCTGAATCACAGCCTTTTAAAATGCACTACTTGCATGATGTTTGTGGGGCAATCGGGTACGGGACATGATATTGCCATAGGGGATGTCTTTGTGTGTGCGCGATGCAAGGAGTGCAACGAAATCAGGCAACAACTCAGCGTTGTTATCGGTCTATATGAGAGCTTGAAGGACAGGTTGGATGCCCTCGAAGGATTTAAGGGGAGGGGCCCATCAAGCTCTCAGCTGCCCACATCAACGCCAGAGCTTGCACTTGGTCATCACGCAACACAGCGGCAACCCCCAAGGCAGAATGCGCTGGTCCCACAGGAACTAGTAGTTGTTGGTGACTCTATTGTCAGGGAAACTGGGAACATGCTTTGTAAAAAGGATAGGTGGAACAGGACCAGGGTATGTCTGCCAGGGGCAAAGGTTGATGACGTTGTAGAGCGGATATCATCTTTTAAGGGCTCAAAACGTGATAGAGATCCACACTTTGGCACTAATGATATTAAGAGTAGGAGACCGGCAGAATTACTTAACAAGTACAGGTCACTGTTGAAAAAAAGCCGAGAATTAGGGTTGAATTTGAAAGTGTCTGCAATTCTGCCCAGACACGATAGGAGGGAGTATATGATGAGAGGCCTTGTCGATCAATTCGGCCCTACAAAGACGGTCGAGGCACAAGGGGTAGAATTTTTTCCAGCCTGGTCTTTACTTGTTAACAGAAGGGATTATTTTTACACGAATGGGATACACTTAAATAGAAAGAGTGCAAGAATATTTGCTGATGCTATCGAGGCAGTGTTAGGTGGGTCGGAAAACTGTGACACCATATCAGAGACATGGTGTCACATAGATATAAGGAATGCAGAACTGGAATTTGGGGAGTACAACGTCTACAGAAAGGATAGACAGGATAGGAAGGGAGGTGGGGTTATGCTATTAGTTAAGAAACAGATAAAATCCAAGGAAGTGAAGCCAGTCGATATCGCTGGACAGTGCAGTGTCGAGTCAGTTTGGTGTGACATAAGCATTGGGAGATCAAAATTGAGAGTAGGAGTGTGCTATAGGCCTAATGGCTCTGATGAGTATAATAAGAAACTGTACAGGGAAATAGAGTGGGCTAGTAAATCAGAGTCTTATAATGGGGGAATTTAATTTCCCAGATATTGACTGGAATTCGTGGGTTGGTCACTCACACACTAGCAAGGCTTTTGTGGATTTATTGGATGATTGTTTTCTACATCGGCATGTTAGGAAGGCAACTAGAGGGAGTGATACTCTTGGTTTGATTATCAGTAGTGATTCTTCATGCATTAAGAATCTGCAGATAGAGGAACCACTAGGTGGCAGTGATCACAGTGTGCTGAAGTGGGTTGACTGAAAGAGGTAACTACCATTAGGGGTAAAGGTAAGGGTTATTGCTTTCGTAAAGGAGACTGCGATGGACTGAGACAATATTTAAATTCTATACAGTGGGACCAACTAATGATGTTACCAACAGCAAATTCAAAATGGGAAGCATTCAAAGAACTTATCTTGGACGCTACTAGGCTTTACATACCAACTAAGAAATATTGTTCAAAGTTTAGGCCTAAACGGATGTCAGATGAACTAATGAGACATATGGCAAAGAAGAAAAATGCATGGGATGCATAAAAATTAACACGTGACGCAGAAGGCTATGATAGATATAAGTTGATCTGTAACCAAGTTACAAAGGAGGTTAGGCAGGCGAAGGTAGTTATTACAAGAAATCTTTGGCAAGGGATACAAAGAAAAACAGCAAAAAGTTCTTTATTCATGTAAACTCTAGAAGGAAGGGGATGAATCAGATTGGTCCACTTGATATCGATGTTTCAACTGTTGATGGTCCTGCTCAGGTAGCTAACAAACTAAATGAATATTTTTCATCGACATTCACACATGAGGATTTATTCAGCGAGGAGAATGCCAGAGGTGTATTCAACTCTGGCAGTAAGCTAGATAATCTTGTAATAACTGAGAGTAAAGGGGAGGAGAAATTGTTGAAGATAAACACAAGAAAGGCACCTAGGGTGGATGGGATCTATCTAGTTATATTAAAGGTGGCAGCAAAGGAAGTAAGCAAACCCTTAGCAATAATTATGAGAGCTTCCTTGGACTCAGTTGAGGTACCTATAGACTGGAGTTGTGCAAATGTGACCCCAATTCACAAATGAGGAAGAAAGGCTGACACAAGTATTAATAGACCTGTGAGTTTAACTTCTGTTCCAGGAAAATTAATGGAGGCACTGGTTAAGAAAGCACTGCAGGATCTTCTAGACAAGAGTTCAGTTATAGCTCGGACACAGCATGATTTTGTTAAGGGGCAGTCTTGCCTGACCAATTTCATTGGATACTATGATGCAGTCACAAAAGAACTGGATGCAGGGAATAACTTGAATCTTAGAAAGGCTGTTGATACTGTTGCACATGAAAGAGTGCTACACAAATTGGAGCAGTGTGGCATTGGAGGCAAATTGCTGCTATGGATGAGGGGTTGGTTGAGCGGGAGAAGACAAAGAGTGGTAATCAATGGACACTGCTCATCGTGGAATAACGTTAGTAGTGGAGTCCCTCAGGGTTTAGTGTTGGGTCCATTATTGTTTTCTGTATTTATAAATAATATTGATGATGGTATATCAAGCTTAATGTCCAAGTTTGCAGACGATACAAAGGTTGGCCGGACACTATTGACGCTATGCTGCTGCAACAGGATCTGGAAAGGTTGAGCAGATGGGCTGAGAGGTGGCAAATGAAGTTTAACATTGACAAATGTAAAGTATTACATATGGGAAACAGCAATCTCAGAGTAACGTATCAACTCTGTGGTGCTACGCTGACAGTGGTAGAGAATGAAAAGGACCTGGAGGTAATTGTGCAGGCAGATATGAAGTTCTCTGAGTAGTAGTGCAAACGGGCTGCAAGGGTAGCTCATAGTGTCTTGTCAATGATATACCGGAAGTTTTCTACCAGGGATAAGGAGGTGATTATCCCCTTGTTTACGGCAATGGTCAGGCCACATCTTGAGTACAGTATACGCTGCCGGCCTCATTTCAAGGAGGATGCAGCGCTGTTGGAACGAGTACAGAGAAGGGCAACAAGATTAGTGAAGGAAACAAAGGCTTGCTCTTACGAAAAAAGGCTTTTTGAAAATTACAGTGTCTGGAGACTAGTCACCGGCGGGGTGATCTGATAGAGGTGTATAAAGCCTTGAATGGTTTGAGCATGCTCAATGCTGATGGGATTCTGCCTCTTGTTCAGAATAATCACCTGAGAGGGCTAAATTGAAATTGAGGAAAGACAGATGTAGTATAGATGTGCGGAAATTTGCCTTTAGCCAGCGGGCAGATTGTTGGTGGAACGGACTTCCATCCCTTGTTGTGGAAATTGATAGCCTAAATAAATTTAATGCTCAGCTGGACAGGTTTCGAACGAACGGAGGGGTGAAGTGGAAGTTTTTTTTTTTTTTTTTGGCTGATGCTGCATAAGCTTGCTTTCTTGCATCATATGCTTTTACTAATGCTAATGCTAACGACAGTACACTGATGCAACGGGATCTCGAAAAATTTATCAGATGGGCTGAGATTTGGCAACTGAAGTTTAACATTGGCAAATGTAAAGTACTGCATGTGGAAAGCAGTAACCTCACAGTAACGTATCAAGTCTGTGGTAGTATAATGACAATGGTAGAGAATTAACAGGACCTAGGGGTAATTATGCAGGCAGGTATGAAGTTTTCTAAGCAGTGAAGATGGTCTGTAAGAGTAGCTCATGGTGTCTTGTCAATGATAAACTGGAATTTTTCTAGCAGGGATAAGGAGGTGATTATCTTCTTTTATAAAGCAATGGTCAGGCCACACCTTGAGTACTGTATGCAGATCTGCAGGCCTCATTTTAAGAAGAATGTAGAGCTGCTGGACGAGAAAGAGAGAAGGGCAACAAGATTAGTGAATGGTATAAAGGGTCGCTCTTGCGAAGAAAGGCTTAAATTTTGCAAATTGCAGTGTATGGAGACTAGGCACCTGCGAGGTGATCTGTTTGAGGTGTATAAAGCTTTGAATGGTTTGATCATGCTCAATGCTGATGGGATTCTTTTTCTTGCTCAGAATAATCGCCTGAGAGGGCATAAATTCAAATTCAAGAAAGAGAATTGTAGGATAGATGTGCGGAAATTTACCTTTAGCCAGCGAGTGGTTGATTGCTGGAACAAACTTCCATCTGTCGTTGTAGATGTTGATAGCTTAAACAGATTCAACGCAGAACTAGACAAAACATTTGGAGTGAGCGGATGGGTGAAATAAGAAGGGTGTGTATGTGTGTTTTTTTTTTTTTTTTTGGCTGATGCTATATAAGCTTGTTTTCTTGCATCATGTGCCTTTGCTAAAGATAAAGCTAATGCTGATGAAGGGAAATAACTTCCAATTATATAAGGACAGTTAGAGGATAGATGCGAAATTTGCCTCCAGTCAGCGCTTGGTTGATTATTGGGACAAAATTTCATTCGTTCTGTGGAAAAGAAGGGTGTAAGTTTGATAAATTGAACGAAAAACCAGACAAACTATTGCAGGGGATTAATAAGTGATGTCGGAAGCGGTTTTTTTTTTTTTTTTTTGATTGATGCTTTATAAGCTTTCTTTCATGCATCATTTGCCACTATTGATACGTTCTAAAGTATCTACTCGTTTTTAAGACTCGATTTCATCCATTAGTACGCCAAGCTTTATCTCTTTATCTTAAATTGGCTAAATTTCCCACATCTCGCAGGTAAAGAATTAACCAAATCGGATTTCCTTCATAACTCAAACATAATAGTCTTTTACAGTGATCTGTAAACATGGCACAGTCATAACAAGCCAACAGGCCATGATCCGATGTTTTCTGCTTCCGATCTGTTCCCCTCTAAGCAAATTTATAATTATCTACAGTAGATACTTTTTGTTTTTAAATCAGTTAGTATGAGGCGCTCAGAGAAGAACTACATGCAAAAAAAAAAGTATTAATTTTGGCAGATTTCAGTAAAACTATTCTTTGGTAGTGTATAGTATACTTAGATTTTAGTAAAACAGTTCCAATTGAATGACCGATGTATAAATCTGAACAATGTGGAATTAAATTAGGAACAATAAAATTTCAATGAATAAAGGGACGATTCAGTGAGAGTAAACAGGTTGCCATAGTTGCTTATGCTGATCGGGCAAAGCTTGTTGTTGGATGATTATATTATACAAAGACGGCATTTATTATTATTATTATTATTATTATTATTATTATTATTATTATTGGAATGACCTGAATAAGAGAAGGCAATTTTTGTTAAAATACAAAATACTGCATCCAGTTCAAAAACTGAAGTTAAATTTATTCTTGAAAAATCTTAACACTATTTATGAAGAATCAAATCTGCAATCGAATGGCACACGTAATTTAAGGAACCCAAAAGCAATTACTTTGCCTCACCCTAGGGTACTAAATAGATTTGGAGATAGGCACACTATGAATATATAAAAAACAACTTGCTGGCTAGTGTTGATTTCAGGCTCAGGAGAAGTTATCCCATCTCCAAATTAAAATTTCTAATAAGAAAATTCTTGATACTCAATGATACAGTGGAATAAAATTGCTATATAGATAAATTACTATCTCTGTTTACAGTGTGGAATGTACTATAAGTAGTGACTTCATTGTCTTTTCTGGTTGTAAAAGAATTTGTATACAAAACTGTTGTAAATAAAGAATTTCAACTTGTTGTCAAGAAATTCACTTTTCTTAACAAGTTCATTTATTGTAAACATATTCTCTTGATAAATAAATTGTATTGTATTATTATAAAGCATTATTATTATTTCTCCCTGACTAGGGTTCCACCTCGTGACGGGTATTACTACCAAGTACCCAGGGTGCTTTTTGTTTTGTCTGGTGTTACTGTTGGTCAAGGAACTCTCGGACTACCCTACAGGTGTTCAGGATTGCGACTTTCTGGAGTTCCTTGTAGCTGTTCGCTGGGAGACCTATTGCTGCTAGGCTGTTATGTATGGTCTTTGGCACCATACCTGTGGTTGACACGATGATCGGGATGGTCGTTACTTGTTGCATGTGCCACATCTCTTTGATCTCCTGTCTTCGTTTCTCGTACTTCCTGAATTTTTCCCCATGGGTTTTCTGCAAGTTGCCAGTGTTGGGTACCGCTATGTCAATCAGATAAGTAGCCTTTTCCTTCTTGTCCATAAGTGTTATGTCCGGTCTGTTGTGCGGGATCGTCCTATTCGTTATTATGACGCGGACCCAGTACAGCTTGTGAGTTGGGGTCTCTAGTACTGACTGGGCTTCGTACTTGTAGTACGGTACGCTTTCTCCGACCAACTGGTATTTCCTTGGTAGCTTCTGATGTATTATCCTGGCTATCTGGTCGTGTCTATGAGTGTACTCAATCTGGGTGATCACATTGCATCCCGCAGCGATGTGTTGGATCGTTTATGAGGCCAGGTGGAATCGTTGACATGTGTCATCTAACATTCCGGGCTCTTTGCGATGTATTTTCTATAGTTCCTGGTGTTGATTACCTGGTCTTGGATGGCGAACATGAACCCTTCAGTCTCGGGAAAGAGCGTCCCGCCCGTGAGCCATGCATTGGAAGCAATTTTATCTATATGATCTTGATGGAGATCATTGTAGTGTCTGCCATGAAGTGTCTTCTCTGCCCATCTTTCTAGCTTCGTTTGTACCTCCTGGATGCGGATGGACTCCTCACTTAGGTTGAGTGAAGTATACCACTTGTTTTTCTTCCTTACGGAGTGCTGGAGTGCTGCTGTGTGCTTATGGAAATAATCCTTCAGGTTAATATCGCTGTCTTCTTTTGCTCAGTCAGGTCTATCAGATCCCTTCCTCCCTTTTCCCGGACAATTGCCAGTCTCTCCACGGCTGATTTCGTGTGGTGTTGTTGGCTCTTGGTCATCATTGTCCTCGTCTTTCTCTTGATATTATCCACCTCTGTGTTAGTCCAATCTATGACCCCGACGGAGTTTGTTAGCACTGGGACTGCATAGGTGTTAATGGCTTTAACCCTGTTCCCTCAGTTCAGCTTTGCTTTCAGCAGGGTTCTGAGCCACTGATGGTATTTTTTGGTCAGGCAGGACTTAATTTCCTTGTGCTGTAGCTGCTGAGCCTGCATCATCCCCAACTATTTGTAAGCCTCTCCCTCTGCCATAGCTTCGATCTCTTTATCACTTTGCAGCTGGTAGATTCGGTTGACTAATTTTCCCTGGCGCAATCCGTGGGTCTTGCATTTGTCTAGACAAAATTCCATCCTAATATCATTGCTTAATTCTTCGGCGTTCTGGAGTAGTTGCTGAAGGTGCTTCTCGGTTACCACGTAGAGCTTGATGCCATCCATGTACATCAGGTTGGTGAGGGTATACAGGTTCTTCCTTCCTTCTTTGAGGTTATATCCGTACTTTCTGCTGTTGAGCATGGTAGATAGCGGGTTAATTGCTAGACAGAACCACAATGCGCTCAGGGCATCTCCCTGAAACATTCCTCTACTGATGGGGATTGGCCTGGTTGTGATGTTTTCGACCTTAATGGTGGTACTCCATTTCGCCATCATTTCTCCTAGGAAGTTTGTCACTATCGAATTGACTTTGTAGATGTTCAGCGCCTCTATAAGCCAGCTATGAGGCACAGAGTCGAAGGCTTTGCGGCAATCGATGTAGGCTGTGTACATGTTGCGGCGCTTCTTGTAGGCTTGCTTCATAACCGCGACATCTATGGTTAATTGTTCCTTGCATCCTTTGCTCAGCGGCTTGCATCCTTTCTGCTGTTCGGCCATATGTTCTGGCTCTCGGAGTGGTCTGATATCTTCCTGGTTATGAAGCTGATCAGGATCTTGTACATTGTTGGGAGGCAGGTGATTGGTCTATATTTCGCCGGGTTTGTATTTTTTTTTTTTTTTTTTTTTTTTGGGGCAATCCATATAACAAATATGTACAAAAAAAATGAGATTTTATGTGTACTTTTTTACTACATTAAGAATAAGTTAAATCTTAGAACAAAAGTTACTTTATATTATGCATTAGTGGACTCCCAGCTCAATTATTTAGTAAATGTATGGGCATGAGCAAATATAACTGAAATAAGGGTAATAAACAACTTAATTAACAGGATTTTGAGACTTTTAATGGGGACAAACTTTTGGAATGACCTGAATAAGAGAAGCAATTTTTACTGAATTATAAAATACTTTATCCAGTTCAAAAACTGAAGTTAAATTTAATTTTTAAAAATCTTAACAATTTTTGAAGGGTTGAATCTGCAAAGGAATGTCTCACATAATTTAAGGAACCCAAAAGCAATTGTTTTTCCTCACCCTAGGATACTAAATAGATTTGGAGATAAGCATACAATGAATATAATAAACAACTTGTTGGTCAGTGTAGATTTCAGGTAAGGAGAAGTTATTCTAACTCCAAATTAAAATTCATAATAAGAAACTTTTTGATACTCAATGATACAGTAGATTAGAATTGCTATGCAGATAAATTGCTATCTCTGTTTGCAGCGCGGAATGTACTGTGTTGTGATTTCATTATCTTTTCTGTTAGATAAAAAATTTGTATGCAAAATCTGTTGTAAATGAAGAATTACAACTTGTTGTCAAGAAATTTACTTTTATTAACAAGTTCATTCATTGTAAACAAATTCTGGTGATAAAAATAAATTGTATTGTATTATTATTATTATTATTAGCCATATGGTGCAAGGAAGCCTGACGCTTATGCAGCATGAGGCAAAAAAAAAAAAAAAAAAATTCTGAATTACCCAAAAAGAGGGAGGGAGGGAGAGAGCGTATGAGTAATATTAGTTGAATGGGTGTTTGGTGGCTTGATCTGCATTTTATTTTCTGGGAATTCGAGTGTTCCCCTGAACACTGTGCAATTTACTTCATTAGTAAGGTGCATCATAATGAATTAACCAAGATCGGATTTCCTTCATAACTCTAACTCAAAAATTCCAACTATTATATTAGGCCCATCCGTATTTTCCTGCATATACCTGTTTAATGTATTATGTCTGTAAACTGAGTGTGTTCTCTGGTCGATTTACCTGTTTTGCTGGCTTATTTTTTTTTTTTTTTTTTATGAAAACCCCAAACACGGGAGGTATTAGAACCTATAATACTGAGTACCGTGCTTTGGTTGGAGTTTGAGAAGAGAAAAGATCTTTGTTGACATTAGACTTGAACTTCTGTAGACTGTAATTTTCAGGAAATACGTATGAAGGAAGGTTGTTCCAGAAAACGGCAGTTGAATGAATAAACGATGAAAATTAAAAGTTGGTTCTGTGAGGTTGAAGTTGGACAGTAAATGGATGTTGGCTGGTGGTGGCACGTGTTCGGACTGTTTTGAAAGAGAGAGCGGGAATTATAGAAGCCAATTCAGAAGAACAGTGCTCATGCTAGTATATGTAGAAAAAGCATGCAGCAGAAACAGTACATCTATGAGACAGCAAGTAGAGAGACTCAGTTAGAGATAAGTCATTAATTAACATAACTGACCTCTTCTGAATGGAACTTAGAAACCTGAGAGCTGTTTTGGGGGGAACCGCCCCTGTTGTGGAAATAATATGCAATGGTAGGGCCAATTTGCGATTTGTACACAGTAAACAGCTGTTTGGAAGAAAAGTAAAGCCGAGAGCGAAAGAGAAATCCAATTTTTTTAGATGCAGAGGAAGCAATATTTGTAATGTGCTTGTGCCAAGAGAGATTAGAAGACAAGGTAATCCCCAAAAGAGATATATCAACTTGCCTAGAACTCGGAGTGTCACCAATGATAGGTATAGGAGCAGAACAATCCTTCTTGCGAGATATAAGACGAGATTGAGTTTTAGAAGGATTGAAATCAACTAAGCTGTCTTTGCCCCACTGGAGAATTACCTGAAGATCAGCATTTAAGGAATTGGTACCAGATTTTCGAGAGGTTGAAGCTGATTGAGCAGGGAAAAGTTTCTCGTAATGGAAAGTGGAATGCAATGTGCTATCATCGGCAAAACTATGGATAGGATTTCTAGTCAATGGAAGAAGGTCATTAATATACAAGAGGAAAAGAGTGGGGAAAAGAACTGAACCTTGGGGGACACCGGCATTAGTGGAGAAGTTAGAAGACAGAGAGCCATCTACCATCACCCTCAGTGAGCGATCAGAGAGAAAACTGGATAACCAATTACTAAACACAGTTGGCAAACCATAAGAGGGAAGCTTGTTTAGAAGACCTTTGTGCCAAACAGGATTGAAAGCCTTTGAGATTTCAAGAGCAACTGCTTGTGTTTCACCGAACTTTTTCATTGAATTTGTCCATAATTGCGTAACATAAGCCAGAATATCACCAGTGAATCGACACTGACAAAATCCGTACTGCGATCATTGATCAGATAGGTTTCTAGGTAGTTTAAGAGTTGGCGGTTAATTGATTTCTCCATTACTTTAGAAAGAGTAGAAGTAATTTCAATGGGACGACAATTGGATGTGAGGGATTTGTCACTCTTTTTAGGAACTGGCTGGATATGAGCAAATTTCCAAGCAGAAGGAAAAACACCTTTGGAATAAGAAAGTGAAAAAAGGCGCCAAAGAATAGGAGTAAGTTCAGGAGCACAGGTTTTGAGAACAAGTGGAGAAATACCATCAGGACCTCGAGCTTTTCTAGCATCAAGATTCGTCAAATTCCTTCTGATATCCTTTTGACGGAAGACCACAGGAGGCATTGAATGGAGCGTGTTGGGAATGGTGGGAGGTGTTTTACCAAGATAATTCATACGGGATATGGTAGCAGGTCAGCTTTATCCTTGGCTGACGTGAGAACAGAACCATCTAGTTTTGAAAGAGATGGGAGCAGAGATGGGCAAAAGTTGCGGCCAATAGCTTTGGTAAGTGATCAGATTGCTCAGCTACCATTAGGACAAGAAGCAAGTTTTCTATTCTTAGCCTGTTCAAAATCTAGTTTGGACTGATTAATAACTGCTTTACAATTGTTGCAGGTAGAAAATGAATTTGAAGATTTGGAAACAAGCCAATTACGATATGCAACATTCTTCTCTTGAAAAGCCTTAGCACATTTAATGGAAAACCAAGGTTTAGATAAAGGACGAGATTTTAAAGTGGATTGTGGAATGAACGATTCCATTCCTACAAGACTACTTTCACTGACGCGAACTGAGCAAACGTTGACATCAGAAGTTTTGAAACAGTAATCCGACCAAGGAAAAGAAGAAAAGAAATCTGGAAGGTCATCTCAATTTGTATTATTTTAATGCCAAACAACAGGATCTTGGGACTAGCCATGAGCTCAAGGCTCCCCTAGGGAAGAGACATTCACCAAGTTTTGATCTGAGATTCCTAAAGGACCACTCACTTCGAACGGTGGTTTGTGAGAAAAAGATCAATCCTGTTCTCTGTATATTTAGGATTGTCCGGTATTCTGGTAGGTAAATGAACAATCTGAGCGAGGTTATTAGTAATTGTAAAAGCCTCAGCATCTCGTCCAGCTGGATCGGTATGACTAGAAAATGGAAACCAACTGAGTTGTGAACATGAAACTCACCAGGGAAAATTCCCTCACTGATAAGAAAGTTGGACTGGAGAAAGTGAAGTTGCAAAGAGAGGAAGTCAAAGAGCTCCAAGTGATTAGTGGAGGTGTGAGTATGGTAGAGACAGCAGATGATATTGACAGAAGGAGGTAGAGATTTTAAGCCAGAGAAGATCGAAAAGAGAAGATTCCATGTTACCAAGTCTCTGACAGGGAATATCGGAACGGACATATTAACAAGTACCACCTTTGAGGTACTTGTGCATATTTCCGTTGCGATATTCCCTGTCAGCGAAAGGAATTATACAGCGAAAAATTTGGGCAAGTCAGATCAGCAGTAGTTGAATCAACCGATAACTGAGATTCTCTCAGATAAATTACATGGGGTTTGGCAGACTGTAAATGTCGTTAAGAATAGAACTGAGACACGTATATTTGTGAAATGGACTAGGAAGTGTTCGGGAGGTTTGGATCTTTTCGCAATTAAGCTTACTGTATTAGTTTGACAATTCACGGTATATTCAATAGTAAGAAAAAGTGGGGGGACATGCTGTATGAAGTAATGAAATTTTTTGGATATGGTGTACACATGATAAGAATATACCCAGATCCTTGACATAACGTGGCCTCGACAATGGCCCCAGCATACACACTAATCGTACTCCCTCCAGTCACTATTCGGCAGGCGGATGTAGCAAGATTATACACACTTGACTGATCCGGAAGCCTCCTAAAGAGTTACCAATAGGTTCGGTCCGGTGTTCTAACTAGCGGTCAAGTTAATCCAAGGTTATGATGGACGTCATAACCTTGGATCAACTTGAAGCTTAAGGCTTATGGTCCACCAGCCAAAAAAAAAAAAAAAAAAAAAAATTCTCAAGTTTCCCTGACAGAGAGAAAGGAATCACCTAGAATAAGAAGAATGATGATATCTAGCTCAGGACCCTGGGTGTGCATATTGATTATGAAATAAAAGAGCTTGTGTATTGTAAATATTTTATTGAACATTCGCAAATTTCATAATTTCTGGAAGACATGATACGATGGATTTATGATAACTAAAGTAAGAGATGTATACTTGCGATCGCAAGTATACATCTCTTACTGAGGTTGTCACAGACATTCTCTCAGGTATGCCAGACAAGCTGTACTTGCTACCTGGGAGTCAAAAACGCTGATGGAACTGATATTCGGGTGACACTCAAGTCAAATGGACCCAATTTCGGTGAAGTCCTGACGGTCTGTGACAGACCGTCAGGATTTCACCGAAATTGAGCCAAATCCTCTGCTTGCACCTTCACGATGGTGGGACTGTTTAAATTGGTTCACACTACCCAGGTGGGAACCAACGTAAGCAGGGGTCGAGGTGTGGCGCCCACACCGCATGTAGGAACGCCGCCCCTCTATGTTACCAGGCAGTACTAGGTGGTAGATGACTCACATCAACCGGTGAAATACCACCACTTTGCTTATTGGAGGCTTGAAGTGGTGGAACCCTGTTTAGTCTCTAGGGCTAAGTTCCGGTCAACCCTTCCCTATCTCTTCCATCATGCAGTATGATTGATGACTTTTGAGGTTATGATGAACGTCGTGGCGAGATCCATTATTCCTTACATTTCGAGGCTACAGCTCTAAAATGGTGTTCGCAGGTCGGCCGCTTGTTAGTACACCGGACCGAACTTATTGGTAACTCTCTAGGAGGCTTCCGGATCAGCTAGTGTATAATCTTGCTACCTCTACTCTGCCAGATAGTGACTGGAGGGAGTCCGAGTAGTGTGTATGCGGGGAGCATTCTCGAGGCCACGTTATGTCAAAGATCTGAGTATATTCTTACCACGTGTACGCCATATCTAAAAATTTCATTACTTCATACAGCATGTCCCACCCACTTTTTCTTACTATTAAACACACCATTTAATCATTTGATCAGCATTTAAGGAAATGGTTGTGGATACTCGCGAATATGAAGCTATTTATGCAGGGCAATGTTTCTCAAACTGGAAAGTGAAGTACAAAGTCCTAACATTGGCAATAATATGGAAAGAATTTCTAGTCATTAGAATGGCATTATTACATAAAATAATGGAAGAAAGAACTGAACCTAGGGGAACACCAGATTTTGTGGAAAAGTTAGAAGACAGTGTGTCACTAGCATCACTTGCATCAAGTGGTCATGAAGATGACTAGATACCCAATTGCAAAACAGTTGGAAATCCATAAGATTGAAGCTTATTTAAAGCTTTATGCCAAACACAAATCAAAAGCCATTGAAATGTCAAGAGCAACCGCTTAAATTTCAGGGAGATTTTCTATTGAATTTGTCGATAGATTATTATTATTATTATCTATATGCTGCACCAGCCAAAAAAAAAAAAATCCGTGTTACCCACAGAGAGAGAGAGAGAGAGAGAGAGAGAGAGAGAGAGAAAGAGAGAGATGATATCCAGCTCAGGATCCTGGGTTTGGTAAGCATATGCTCACCAGATGTGAGCCCCTGGGGGTATGGATAATGTAAGCCAATATCACCTGTGGAGGAACATTGACAGAATCCATATTAGGGATTCACTGATCACACGGAAAGGTTTGAGATAATTGTTATAGGATTTTAGGCATATCAGCAATTTATATATTTTGCGTATACAGTATATATCTGTAAATTGCATGTTGAAGATTGAAGGTTGTGGGGTCGATTAGCTGTTTGCTGGACAAAAAAGCAGTTTTTGCGAGAAAAAAAAAACCATATATCCCTCTCCTTAAACCGACTAACTCAAGACAGCTTGTGAAAAGGCCCATAAAAATTTCTCGCGTCATTGACAGGACTCGAACTTAGGTCTTTACCACCGGTGTAGGGAGGCTAGTGATTATATCAACTGTACTACATACGAGAGCATTTCGAGATAGTTAAAGCAGTTCAGAGTTAATGGATTTTTCCATTACTTTGGAGAGAGAGAGAGGTAATTGCAATGGGATGATAATGAGATGAGGATTTATATTCCTTTTTAAGAACTGGTTGGATATGAAAAAATTTATAAATGGAAGGAAAAACGCCAATGGAATAAAAAGGCGACACACAACATAAGCACAGATGAAGAAATGTCATAACGATCTGAAGCTTTCTTGGCCTCAAGCTTGTGTAAAATCCTTCTGACATCCTTTTATTTGAAGACACAAAACGCATTGAGTGGAGGGTACTGGGAATGGTAATAGGTGGTTTAGCAAGATGGTCAATACAAGTTAGAAAAAAATTAGAACGCTATTGTTGGCACTCTTTTGTTGGGGAGACAATAGTCACTTGGTTTTAATATAGATGGGAACATATGTGAGCAAATTTTTCTGCAAATAGTATTTTAGTCCAGTGCTGGACCAAGGTATTCCCACGGCCAGGGGAGAAAGATTTTTCGGCGGTCTTTACTAAGTATATGTAAATATTTTTTGCCTCACTGTACCTGTTTTTGGCATCCCTTAAAGACTGGTACCCCAGCATCCCGTACCTTACCTTAATCTGGCCAACGTTGGGCCTCAGCAGGGATCCAGCGGCTAAACGACCAGATGAACAACGGTATACGGCACTACACATATACAATATCCATACACTTTTAAATCTCTGGCATTTCCAGTGAACTGGTACACCCACATGAAAACTACGCGGAGATGGGGGGAACCCCGGTACCGTCTGGCACTAAATACACCTTACCTTAATCTGGCAGCAAAGATAAAATTAATCGCCAAAAATTCGAACCACCTGCCAAACTCCTATCGGCTAATAGCCCTGCTGCCAACCACAAGCAAACTGCTAGAAAGACTACTCTACACAAGGATAAAGCAGCATTACCAGACAGCGAAACTCAGACATCGCAATACGGATTCAAGCAGGGTTCGTCTACTGTGGAGGCCTTGCATAGCCTCTCAGATTCAGCAGCACTGTAATAATAAATACCCACTAGTCATCTCCGTTGACTTTGTCAGGATGTTCGACACCATTTGGTGGCCAAGCATCCTTGCAAGACTAAGGCAGGCACACGTGCTGATTAACCTATACTCCATAATTAGGTCATACCTCTTGGAGAGATGCATCATCGCGGAAGCACCTTATGGTAGTGAATCGTGGTGTCTGCAGGGGCTGCTCCTGTGGAACATGTTTCTGGATAAGTTCTTGGCTTTGGACCTTGGCGATGGGCGCTCCCAGCCCTTTGCCGATGATCTGGTCCTCACCATTGCTGCAGATAGCATGGCCCAGCTAGAGGAAAAGGCCAACCAGGCAATGTTGATACTGCAAAACTGGACCAGAACCCACTGCCTGACGATATCACCAACAAAGACGTCCTCTATCCTGCTAAAAGGCAAGCTTGATATATGCAGGCCGCCACAAATAAAGGTGGGACCTACCACAATAAAACTAGTGACCCAGTTTAAAATATTTAGGGGTTATACTGGATGGTAACCTTTAACCATCTTATATCAGAGCCAAAATTAAAAGATACTGTGGATTGGTGGCTAGGATCGGCAGGTGGGACTGGGGGTTAAACCAATGCACCGTCAGTTTTATAAAACAATCTTTCTACTGATCATCACTTTCGCCTCAGCAATATGGTTCCCCAAAACAGCAACTGAACTAAACCGACGCATCCTTGATGCAACAAAGAACCATCCTATTGACAGTTGTACATGCTTGTAGAACCAGTATGCACACAATGCAGGTCTTGGCCGGGGCTCTACCCCTTGATTTAGAGATCACCTGCAGGGGAATAAACTACCACATAAAGAGAGGAATACTCTGTACATACCATGGCTATATTGTGGACGTTAATGCATCACGCCAAAATGAAAAGATAAGATTGTAAAAACACCTGATGCAAGTTTGGCAGGAGTGCTGGGCCAACTCAGACAAGAGAAATATCACCAGGAAATTCCGAATATCGACAGGATGTACCCGTCCACCAACTTGGTTTCAACCCGGCTTACACACCACCTATTTACTCACTGGACAGAGGGGCCTTTAAACCCAAGCTGACAACACTGGGAATTGAGGATCCTAGCTATGTCTGTGGGGAGCTTGAGTGCTGGGAATATATTATGTACGACTGTACGCATTATGAGGACCTCAGGTGCAGACTGATCATCGTGATACACTACCTCCTCAAAAACCTGGACTCACTAGAGGAATATATAGCGCTAAAGGAATACGCACAAAAACTATTTGTTAGGTGTAAAACACTGATAGCCATCAACAGAAGAAACAGATTTTTAAAAAAAAATGAGACAAAGAACACACAGGGGACTCAGGGAGAACCTCCCTCAGAAGCCTGCTCACTACTAATAATATCTAATACCTAGCGAACACAAGAATACCCAATGGAGACAGGCGCGGATCTTCCCACCATGATGATGAAGACCACAGCCATTGATAACGGACCTGACCAGCATTCATAGCCGAGGAGGACAAACCTGGATACTAAAGACTACTGATGACAGAGAAGACTGACAAACATCTCATACTGCATAGAAACTCCAAGTTGCCGCCTTGACAGATCCATATTGGCTCAAGGCTCTGCACTCTCTTGTGCGGTGCAACCCTTTTTTCCCACACCCGGCAGGGGGGGAGGTGATGGCTCGCTGTCTCCTCTTCCCCCTGCCACACCATTCCTTCCCACTGGTGAAGCATGGGCATGCCTCACTGAATAATAGGGGTTCACCTACCCTATCGACCTTCTTGCTATTTCACCCCCCCCCCCCGCCTTCACTCTCCCCTCCCAGAACTTTCTCTTGCACAGCACATAGCCCTACATGTCCAAATTTAAAAGACACCAAAAAAAAATTTGCCTGACCTTTTAGGCACTTCAGAAACAGGCCTTCAGCATCAAACTCCACATTAGCACTTTAATATAACTGAACTAAAATCAACCGCGCTCGTTCCAATTTTATTTTCGGTCCTAGCCACTGAAATCTCAAGAAAGTAAGTGGCAGGACCTGCCAGAGTACAATTGACTCACTGGTAACACCCGGCTAGCCTCCATGTGGCAAGGTGTGGGCAGCGTCGGGTCCATTAGGGGACTGGCAGCCAATAAGCCGGATAAACAATGGGCAACAACATATAACACTACACATGCCCCACATACTTCTAAATCTCGGGCTTTGACAGGGTTCTGTCACTGATACAAAGAACATTCTTGGAGATGGGAGAAATCCCAGGAGCCAGTAGATCCTCAACATATCCCATACCTTAATCCAGCACTGTTTTAATTAAAGGCTAGTCAAGCACCTTAGTCTCTTTGGTAAGACTAAAATGTTTGACTGTTTGGACAAGGAAGGCTTCTACTCTAAATCCTGTTTAGATAGATTAATAACTGCTTTACATTTGTGTGCTTTACTGCAAGCAGAAAATGAATCTGGAGATGTAGATTCGAGCCAATTGCAATATATAACGTTCATATCTTGAACAATCTCAAGGCATTTTTTTTGAAAACCAAGGTGTAGGTAAAGGATGGGATTTTCAGATGGGGCGTGGAATAAAGGATTTCATTCTTACGCAAATAATTTCATTTACAGGATCTGAGCAAACAATGACAACACATGATTTAAAACAGTAATCCAAATAAGGAAAATAATAAAATTCTGCAGATCATCCCATTTGACATTCTTGAATGCCAAACATGAGTGAGAATGGCTACGCTGGAAATTCAGAAATTCTCCAAGAAAGAAGAGCCCATTACCAAATTGTGATCCGGAGTGTGTGGAGGACAACCATGTACTTTGAAGTGTTGTTCATAAGGAAAAGATCAAGAGTATTGGGTGTATGATGAGGATTATCTGGTATTCTGGTAGGCAAATGAACAATCGTCAAGGTGTTTAATAATTGCAAAAAACTCAGCATCTCCCCACCCGGGTCAGTGGGAGTAGAAAATTAAAGCTAGCTGGAGTTATGAACGTTAAAATCGCCAAGGGAAATTACCTCACTGTTAGGACAGTTGGACTAAAGAAATCGAGTTTTAGAAAAAGCAAGTCAGTTCCAAGTGATTATTGGAGTTGCAGGTGGAAGCATAAGATTCTATTGGTTGGTTGTTGGGTTTTAGTAGCATCGCGACTATGGCCATGTTGCTCCATGTATATTGTCTTTAAAATGTGCATCTTCAATTTTGTTTGCTGGTCCAAATACCCGAGTCCAGTAGAAAAAACCATGCTACCCTTGACTGAGCCTAACTCAGCACATTGTGAAAGACCCATAAAAATTCGTCCCATCAACAACAGTCTTTGAACTAGGGTCTTTTTCACTTGGTATGGGGAGGATGATGATCCTACCAAATGTGCTACCCACGGGGGCAATTATTGGAGTAGGTAGAACGATATACTGTAGTTTGATTTTGATAATGGGGGGTAGAGAGATCAAAAAGAAATTCCAAATTAATCTGACAGGGAATATCGGAGTGCACAGATGCATGTGATTCAAGAAAGCAAGCTTATACGCCAACTCTGAAGTGACAGGAACTGTACAGTAAATAATTAGAACTGAAAGGATGTGGTTGAAGTAACTGATAATTGGGATTCTATCAGAAAAAGTGGTGTTTGATGGATTGCATGTGGAAATGGACAGAGATTGCAACTGAGACAACTTATATTTGAGAAATGTTAGATTTGTTTGTGCATCACATTTGAGAAATGAGGAAGCATAAGATTATTCTATTAGTTTGACTATTCGTGATAAAGGAAAAGGGAGACATGTTGAAAGTAACGAAATTTTGGTTATGATGTACACACAGCAAGTGTGTACATCATAACCAAATTCTTGACCACAACATGGCCACAACAATGTCAACAAATACACTACTTGGAAGATTAGGAGGAGCAAGATTATACACTAGCCCCTCTGAATTCCTTCTAGTTACCAATAAATTCCATACAGTGGACTATCAAGTGGCTGGTCTGTGAACACTAGAGCTGCACGATCCTACAAATCTAAACAAGTGCATAGAGGTATGTTTGGGGAAATTCTAGATTCTACTAAAATAGCAAAACTCATCATGTGATGAATGTTTTGTTTGTAGCAAGCATTTTTGTTGAAGACATTGCAGCTATTCAGTTGGTTTCCTGTAAAGGAATGGCTGGGTTACAAGGAGGCAATCAATTCATAGTCACCAATGTTGCTGTGTATGCACTTATATTTCCACTGGTTATTGCTTTTTTTTTTTTTTATACTTTGTGGTGGAGGGTGTGTTCACTTTAATTTTTTTTTTTTTCTAGAAAAGATTGGCCATCATATATACATATCAACTTCAGCATATATCTACAGTATCCCTTTATTGGGTGTATTACATTCCATTGTGTTGGGGAGGGTTTTATTACATTGAGGACAATTCTTTGTGCTTTTTAAGTTGCTGGAACAGCACAATGAGTGATCACTGAATTATGAGCAACTAACCTAAGTGTTTGGCCACTGTTTGCATGCATAATAGTCACTATTTCCTTAGGCATTGACTACACTAGATGTCCGGAGGGATCTGCTGCCATGGATCCCATAAGGCTTTCCAGTGTCAGATTATATGACAGTTGTGTATCAATGCACCTCACTTTCCATTTCATAACATCCCACAGGTGTTCAAGTGAACTCAGGTCAGATGAATTTGGAGTTCAATCAAGATGGGCAATATCTTCTGTGTTCATAACTACTCATGCACAGTGTAGGCCCAATGACACAGCACTTGACAACACAGTACAATATGGGGAATGCAATAAAAATATCCCAAAGGACAATGCACTGCACACTCAGATGTATAGGTTCCACAGTGGATGACCCAAGAGACACACTCACTGCTGATCAATGGTGAATGCTATGGCATCAACAACATGCTGGTTGGACACTGGAAGACTGGAAATGAGTGTGCTGGTTGGATGTGACAAATACCTGGAACACACCAATGGACGTTTTTGTATGTGGAACAAGCAACATGAGGTCACTGTCGCATCGTGCATGGCAGTAAAACATTGGTCCATGCACACCCTGGGGTCCTAGTTCCTGCCAGCTAAATGCAAAACATGCTCTCATATTAAGCAACCGCTGCTACCTGCTTGGATAGTGTGCACGATGTGACAAAAACCTGTTGCTTGTGTCACATACAAAAACGTCCATTGGCATGTTGCAATGTGTTCCAGGTATTTGGACACATCCAATCAGCACACCCATTTCGTCCTCCAGTGTTCAACCAGCATGTTGTTGATGCCATAGCATTCACCATTGATAAGCAGTGAGAGTGTCTCTTGGGTCATCCACTGTGGAACCTATACATCTGAATGTGCAGTGCATTGTCCTTTGGGATATTTTTATTGCATTTCCCATATTGCATTGTGATGTCAATTGTCACAATGACCTGCCATTGCGCATATGCACTGCATTGCACCCTTCATTTACCAATGAACATCCTCCTTGCATAATCCTTTAGTTCTGTCAGCAGGAGGTGGCTTTACTCATTTGAGACCGTTCTTTGTACAATTTAAACACAGTGAGCTGTGAGCAACTGAAAAGTCATGCCCTTTTGAAACTCTATATCTTTTACTATATCCCATGATTGCTACTTTATCACTTTGACTTGCATGACCAGATGCAAATTACCACTGCTCTAGCATAGGAAGCTGTTATTTTTTATAATGTGAGCTATGCGGCATGGTGAATTATGGATGGAGTGATCATAATTCAATGATCACTGTTGTTGTTGTTATGGAGGCTTAATGGCACATAAGCTGCTATGGCTATAATGTGCCTATTCACTTATTATTTTAAGAGATGAGGAATTTCCATAAAATCAAAAGAAAATTTGAAATCAGAAATTATTAAAAAGTCCAGTTTGCTTAAGGAAGTCAAAAAATTCAGAAATAAATGATCACTGTGTAGATGGGACTGCGTTCAGTGTATTAGTAATGTGATCTGTTGAAAAGATTGTTGAAATCAAGTTGAGGGGTTTCACCCCTGTAAAAAGATTGCAGAGAATCCACTAATAGAGATCTTGTCCACTCAAGTGATATTTTTGGTGGAACAGTCATGTCTGTATTGCTATTGTTTCATGTTTTTGGGTAACTGCTACATAGTTGCAATTCTGGAGTCTGAAGAAGTCATTTTCTTGCCTCTATATGTAATTTTATGTTCTATCTTATAACTTTGAATATTCTTACCTAATTTCCAGAGCTAACAGGCTTTGAAGTATGCTAGGTGATAGCCTTTACAGTTTGCACAAATGGTGATTTAACACTACAGTTCAGTCGATTAAGGTCCTAGAACCCAGTTAGAGCACAGTTTCCCAATGTTTGTGAATGACCAAATTTTTGGCATTTATATCACGTGATTGGTCTTGGGATATATGGGCAAATATTACACAAAAAGTAACCTGTTTCTACTGATGTTGGTATTGAAGGTAAGTATGTTAAAAGGGGTGTAAGTTCTCTACCTATTTTGTATGTATGCCTTTTTGTCTCACAATTCTTTCACTATTTCATGTGATATTTAGGTCTCTATCTCTTATGAAATGTTTAGGGTGACATAAGTGATCCTAAACTGATTGATGGGATTGCTATTTCAAGATGAAAGTGTAATAAGCATACCTTCTATATGCTCATTCTCAGCATTTCTTCCAGGTCTCCTGCATGAAATCTTTTATCCACTTTTAGGTGAACAGTGGAACAGAGGAAATGGAGTTTGCTGATAGGCTGATTGTCAAGGAATGAAATACAAAAAATGGTAAATGACCTTTTTAATGCATTCTTTTCTGTCTCTTAGGATTTCAAGCAGTTAGTTTCAGCTTTATGATACATGAAGTCTATGGGTGCCACTGGTGAAAAAGTTTGGATATTCATTTGGCTCCTTTTAGTAATGCATAGGCTGTCCCACCTATTAAAAGTGTCCCACCTATTATATTAAAAGGAACTTCTTTTCTTGCTCTCTTATAATACTTTTTTGAAAGAAGAGCTTTTCTCAAATAAGGAAATTTAACAAATACCAGAACAAAAACTAACTACTGTAATCTCTGTCTAGAGAATCACAGTTGAGACAAATATTGCTGTCTCACATCACTTGGCACCCAGGACACAGAAATTGAAGATGTCTGTTTTTGCTGCATTTATATATATATATAACATTCAAGGCCTGACGTAGCTTTGGTCAGAAGCAAGAGTGCAGTAACAGGCTCTTTGAGTGGACCATAGTTCAAGCCTGCATGACTGCTAAATATGATTAACGATTGTTAATTGTATGATTAACGATTGTTAATTTTCAAATTTTCTTTTGATTTTATGGATTGTATTCATGATTTACTGTAAACTTCTCTAACCTTGTGTGTAATGCTGGAGTATATCAAGAATGTAACTGCATATAAATACTGTGATACTTATGAACCACTAATACTTACTTTTTTATTTCACAGTTTGCTGTGGTTACCAGAAAGTTTAATTTATCTTGCCTTGTTCTTCTGTTTGTGGATATCATATAGATTGAAAACAGGTGGTACCAAATTTTGCAGTACAAAGCCTATTTAGAAATGCCTTTAGGTGATCAAGACAAGCAGCTCATTTTTTTCTGTGATAATTGCAAGTCATTATTAGATGGTTTCGTGGCATTTGTGTGTGCATTTGCTATACCTTGAATATGAAGAAAATCCACAAACCATCATAACAACTGCTACTTTTCTACAGTAGACATATTAAGGATCAAAGTCTGTGGATCAAAAGGCTGTAGTGTATCCCAAATTACCATCCTCTGTTGCTCTGGTGCCACGCAATGAAAACCTGACAATTTCTCATCCACCCTTCACAAGTCTTCAGTATTGGATGATGAATCTGGTGAACAGGATAATTACAATTATTACTCAATTTTTTTTAACAATTCTGATATCCAAATGATATTTAAATATGGCCAATGGATGTTGTGGCTTGATGAAACTGCTTTCTCAGATAATTCAGTTTATATAGCAGGTGTAGGTAACTACATGGTAACCAACTGCTATCAAGTTTATAAACTTCATAGCAAGTGGGTTCATAAAGTTTTCACCAGAAAACTTTCTGAACGAGCTCAAGAATAAATTGATAATGCTAGGAAAGGTCAGTGGAACAAGGAGAAGAGGTCGGCAAAGAATATACTGGCTCGACACCATCAAGAGTGACACTGGCATGAGCATGAAGGACTTGAAAGAAGCTGTTGAAGACTGGACAGCATGGAGGCAGCTCGCCCATAAAGTCTCTGAAAATTGGCTGCAACTGAATAGATGAAAAGAACAACCTACACAGGTGTGGTGCAACCGAGTGGTCAAATGAAAGTGCAGTAGTACACACATTGACTGCTAAAGGCAGTTAATAATTGCATTCTTACCAAATTAACTAGTTGTGAACTCCTCTGACCTACTGGTCTTGCCAGAGTATAAATAGATCATTCAGGCCAGACATTGCAAAGTGATCAATGTTGCAGCAGAATTATACACATACTTGAGTTGACTGTGGTTCAAACCACATGACTGCCAAATATGGTTAATGATAACTGTCAAATAATTTGTTATAAACTCCTCTAACCTACATGGTCATGCAGCATATAAACAGAACACAATATTTAACTCTAAAGTAGAAAACAGCATACTTCTGCAAGAAAAAAATAAAAAAACTTACAAATTAAAATATTATTAGTGATAATCATGTGAATTTTAGTATTTCTTCAATATAGTTTCCTTTTGATCTGTATCATTTAAAGTTGTTAGAATTTGATAAATACAGTGCCGACCGGGCTAGCCGAGTGGGTAAAATACCTGCCCGGCAACCCAAAGGTCGCGGGTTCGATTCCCGCCTCGGGCTTGGATCAAAGTACTGCAAAAACCTTGGGAGGTGCAATATGGCCACAGAAGCCGATGCGCCAACAACTACCAAATCAAAAAAAAAAAAAAAAAAAATCATAAATACAGTGTTAAAAATAATCATATCTCTCTTTCTCATATTGATGTACTTTGTACACCAGTGCACCCACTAGTCTAAAATATTTTGAAATGACCACTTTTGTTAAAACTATTTTAATTTAAAAAAATAAAAATAAAAATTTTAAAGTCAAAACAAAGAACAATCTTATCACTTCAAATTGTTTTGTTCTTGCATTTTAACAGAAAACTCTGCAAAATCTGCACTTTGCAATCTAGAATTCTTTAAAATCCAGCATATTTTACAACCCATAAATATTAAAACAGCAATCTGGGACTTGTATCAACAATTGCATTTGTCTTTATGAGTCCATAACAAAAAGCCAACATTTTTCTTTTAGTGTGCTGCTTATTCAGTGAACTTCTTTAACTTAGCACAAACTATGTTGCTCAACAAGCTATTCATCATACAGCAGTACTGTGAGTTGATAATCATTCTGATGTCATTTTAGAACAGTGGGAAAGAAACAGTGAAAAGAGGTAGAATAGGTCCAATGTGAGTATAGTTGGAAAATTGTATGCTTCATTAAATCTATGATAAGTCACTCTTTATGAAAGAGTGACTTATAATAGATGTGCATGAACAATAGATTTAATTTCATAGAATCAAGCCATTGAGCCAGCCTGGGCCATGATGTAAACAGTCTCACAAGGTTGGCCCACCTTTCTTGGTAGGGATCCCGGACTCCAACTTTGGCACCCTCCACAATGTCCAGGCTGGGAGAAACTGATCTGCCTGTTCCCTTCCAAAACCTTGATGCCCTGAATATAAATAGTCATACAACTCATTAGCTGCAGGAAAAGTTATAATGGTGGTAAAAATGAAACCTAGAAACCTCTTTATCATGTGTGAGAAACTGATTGAATTTCTCCACAGTACATAATAAAAATCAAAATGCCATATAAATTAATAGACTGTACATACCTTCTTAAAAGTATTCCTTAAGAAGAATAGTTTGACATTTTTGATATGCCTGTTCCAGGGATAATAAGACCCTACAAAATGGTTTACTGATATCTTAATTTGGAGGGGGTGAACAATTCTGGATCTTCACATTCAATCCATTGCCAACTAGCATATAGGAAGCTGCTACTGTCTCGAGAAAGTGCGAGTTAGTGGCTGATTGTTTTCAACCATCTTGTTGAAAACAAACAATCAAAACCACTTCTGAGTTGCGGGATTAAACATATTTCAACAAACAAAGACAGACATTTGTGGAACAGAAATAGGAAATGCTGAACCAAAAAATGTCAAATATTGAAAAAAAAAAAAAAAAAAAAAAACCCCTATCTATAACCATTATTCATTACATTTAAATGTTTCTTAATTTAACAACTGCTGTAATATAGACTGAGTATGAGCTAGAGTCATGTAAATATAATTATTTTGTGAGCTGAATCACTTAAATATTTTATGATTTATGCATAATACATGGACATAGATGCCAATATTTGTGGAGACACCTTATAGCAAATTAATCAAAGTTGTAATTTTTAAAAATATAAATATTCCATGTTGTAGCAACCATTTTCAATCAGATAATAAAAATTAGTACTTCAGAAGCATTCAGTACCTCTAGTCAAAACAAAAGCATTGGTCTCATAACAGACTACACAGATAATAAACAATGCAACCATATGAATCAATTTAATTCAATTCAATTCAATTTGCAGAAATTGAATTGAATCAACTTATCAATCCTGATTTTAAGATCAACTTGGCTCTAACAAGAACAGTACTAAAAACAGATCCAATTGGAAAATAACATCTAAAATGTTAATATTTTGCAGTTAAATCAAGATTAAATAGTTTAATCTTGATTTAACTTTAGATATTTAATCAAGATTAAATATCTAAAGTTTACACAAGCAAATGTTATATCAGTTCTCTGGTTCTGCCACTGGACAATACAATTAAACTTATCCTCTAACTCCCCCTCATCTGTTACAGTTTCACTGTAGGTAGCTGTTATGCACTAAAGCTCACGGTAAACCAATAATAATTCTTGTTTCACCATGTCCAATAGCAGTACTGCTCAACGTACAGAAATTCAAGTCCAATGTCAACAAGCACCGTCTGTCTTCTCAGCCTTCAACCCATAAACCCTTTGTGTTTTGAATACTTTTGTGTTAAATGCTAGGCATTTGCACATTATGATTCAAGTAACTACTTGAATCATATGGCATGTCTACTTTTCCTACTTCTCTTTCCACACCTCTTTGCTTCAGCACTAATATACATATATTATGATTAGAAAAGACGATTTGTTTCAAATGGAATGCACATCCTGTTGAATGTTATCCACCTTCAGTTTCTGCAGCATAGTATCCTGTGGATTAAGTTAAAATAAAATGAATCTGTAAAAAATAAATGAGCCACATCTAAGATGATGATAATTCATTTTAGAGACTAACGGATCTAAACGCTTTTTCAAGATAAAGGTTTAAGTTTTGCATGAACCATACAATCCTGGGTCATGTTATGATATTAACCACAGCATGTAGAGGATTTGTTACACATCCTGTTATCCCATACCCTTTTTCACTGGAATCATATGTTTGTCATTTGTTGCAGACAGCAGCAGTTCATACAGTATTGAATTGAAGAACAGGTGGTAGCAAATATATGGACCTATGAAAGAGTAAGACAAAGAAAAATACAAGCATACTTCCATACAAGATTAACAAAGAAATACAATCAAAAATTAAAGGATTACAATGGAAATGCAGATTATTTTTCCAGAGGCAGTACTTTTGAATGGGAACATGCATAGACATTATTGCTTTGGTTGACAGATAGCCAAAGTTACTCTACAAAAGGTCATCAGTAGTGTATTCCTGAAACAACAACAAGGTACATGAAAGAAATTAAATCTAAATTTGTCAATGAACCAAGTGACTTGCAAAAATAATATGAAGCACTTATCCATTGTATACATGAAGCATATACAGAATAATAAAAAGCATATGATCCATTGTATGCAGACATGTATACCTGCACACAATAGACTGGATGTTTATAGTTTGAATAAACATAACCCTTTTAATAATCCTAATCCTTGATATTATGAAAAGTTGGAATATAATGTGATATATTCAATGATGTCAGCAGGATATCATGACACATGTCAGGCTTAAGACATGAGCCTCCCAAGCATCTCTTTGGCCAATATTTTTTGATAGACCTTACCAACAAAAACTTATATTTGACTATATTGAGGGTTTGGTTTGTTTCATTACCAAAAATCTAACACAATAATGGGTAGTTTCTCTATCCAGCAGGGTGACATTCATGAATCTCTGCCTGGTGTATTTCAGGATAAGTGAAACAAGCTAGGCTCTGCAAGTTTGTCAGCACTACTTGACTGGCTGCTTAGAAATCAAATGATCACCTTGTATAAAAAATCTATATGGAGGTTTGTTAAAGCACATGCCTCAAAATAGTACCATAGCACAAAAGATGAGCTGAAAGTCTGTAAAAAAGGCATTTGCACTAGTAACACAAGCTAGCTATGTTGCATAAAATATCCTAAAGGAGATGGCAGTGACTTATTCTATGCAAACTTAGCATGTATTCAGTATGCTTCTCATGTTAAGTTTGCACACATGAGAAGCATACTGAATATCTTATATTCATATCTTACCAAAATATCTAATACTTAAAACAATAATATTGCTAACTGCTGTTGATTACTTATCTCTCATCTTAATTCCATTTTTCTTTAAATATTAAATATATTTTGCAATTCATTTGGGTAAGAAAAATATCTAGCATATCCTAAAAGTTGTTTTCAGGATTACTGCAGGTATTGACAGATTTATCCACAAAAGGTTAATAAATACTGATAATCTACTTCTGTAAGTGCCAAAATCAAACTAAACACATAGTGACAAGATCACTCATTCCCAATAGAGCTTGTATGTGTGGAGAGCCCACTTCTAAAACAGTTGATCTTGTATGCCTTTCATTCACACCACCATCTTCAGGATGCTAGTGACTAATGATGAGACAGAATCTGCAATAGGAGAAAGCAGGAAATGAGAAATAGGCACATATGGATAAATAAAAAAACAGTAAGGCTTGTAAAAAAAAAAAAAAAAGCAATAAAATGTACATTTTTAAAATGTACAGCTTTCATTTAATATCACACAAAACTTTATACAACGAACTATCGATTAGGTCTTAATTTTCAATAAACCGATTTATTTAGAATGATAATGTTGCACAAATCTACAAAAGCCTTCTGTATTGTTTGGCAAAGATGGTTGTTGGCTGGCATCCTCTGCAAGGTATTTTTACACTCACTGAATAATGGTGATTTTGGTTCATCTGTAAGTAAGGGAAGGAAATCTGCAAAGTAGGGAAAAAAATTCAGACAATAATCAATATATATTCCAAAATACCATGCAATAAATTTAACATGTAATATTTCCACTGTTTGACAATATTCAATCAATCAAAAGTAATATTTTTTTTAAATCTGCCAACTTGTTATCTATAAGAAATGTGGAGCTGCATTAGAATACAGAATGTGTTATACTATACATGAAGGCACATGTATTTTGGATTCCTCATAATGACATGACTCATTAACTCTTAAGCTCAAGAATAATATATTAAATTCTGTCTAAGGCAACACTACTATTCATTTCAATGGATACACTGCACAGCAAGAATGAACTATATGTAAAGCCACAAACCACTGAAATTCTTATACTTTTTAACTGGCTGCAGTTTTCACCTTAATAGTGAATGATTTTCTTCCCATACTAGGTAATATTTTTATCGTATAATATCCTGAATGAAAGAATTAAATTCCAGTACATCTTGTCCTTAAAATAACCAAACAACCAAAAATCACATGGATCAAGAAAAGTAGCCAATCAGTTGGTAACAGACAAGAAATTATGCAGTCTTCAGGAAACATGTCAAGAAGCAGTCATATTATGAATCAGTAATTTGTGGTGATGGCCCATCTTGCATGAAAACAACTGTATAAAAAGTCTCTAGCTTGGAGTTGGATGTGCAGAAGTTTGCCTTTAGCAATCAGGTGGTTGATTGCTGGAACAAGCTTCCATCTTTTGTTTGTGGAACTTGATCACTTAAATAAATTCAAGGAAGAATCAGACAAACTGTTGGAAGGAATGGATGGGTGAGATGGGAAGTGCTTTTTTTTTTTTTTTTTTTTTTTGGCTGATGCTGTATAAGCTTGCTTTCCTGCATCATTTGCCACTACTAATGCTAATGCTGATAATAACATGCTTGGCTTGGTGAGGAGTTGGCAATGTCCAGCAGCATACATGAGGTCAGTTGGCTGGACTTTCTAAATGAAAGCTTTCACAAACCTAGTATTAAGTTGCAACACACAGTAATATATTGGGAATGCAGTAGAATTTTATTAACACATGAATATGATGTTCTTTATATCTGACAATTATAAGTGTTGAATTTACCATTCAGCTAGAAGTGCACCTTGTTTGTACATTCTAACAAAGAAAAGAAGACCAAATGTTTTTCAGGACTGTTTGGAGTTCGTAGATTATCAGTTGAATCACTTGTAGCTTATATGGGTACAAATGAGTGGCATGCTTCATAGAACCTTGCAGCAGTTGATCATGAGAGGTTCAACTGCATTGCAACTGATCTGCCAGTAGAAGTCAAATGTGAATTATTTGCTGTGTTATTGGTCATTTCAACACTAATCTCATCAATAAAACTTTCAGAAACTGGTCACATTCCTCTACTATTAGTATTAGCCGTATGGTGCAAGGAAGCCCTAGGCTTTTGCTGCATCAGAAAAAAATAATAATAATAATAAACAAATAAATAAAATAAACTACCTGTGTGATTCCCTCCTCATGAAGTTACTTATCCAGCTGATCTCTGAAATTCCCCAGGCTATCAGCTTCAACTGCTTAAAGTGACAACTAATTCTAATATTTTTTTTTTCATTTTCTTCTCTCAGAGTTTTATAGATCTCAATTAGGTCTAAATATCAATATGAAGTACCTGTTCATATCAGCTGGATTATCCAAGACTTTCTCACACCCATTACACAAGAATCCAATCTGATTCATTATTTTCTTGTGTAGTCACATAAGCAAAAAATCCTGTGCCCCTGTTCTTTGCTCTCTTAGCCAGAAATTTCAGATATTCAAGCCTTTTCCAGCCAATCTGGAAAAGGCCGATCATGTGAAATTGTGGTACTTTTACAGAGCAACTTGAAATTGTTATAGGCTTCAGTACTTTTCATTGCTCTGTAACTTTCCCTTGTCATCTTTTTCTGCTCTCTTAAACTGGCTAGTTCATTATTCATCCATCATTTTGGCATTCTTTTCATGTTATATATACATTAGGGGCTTCTGTGATTATAGCTGTTTTTTTTTTTTTTTTTTTTTTAGGAGCATTAGCAACTAAGGCCATATTGCTCCGGGATATGCGGTGGTCATTCCCTGACCTTTCCGCATCCTCCATATTTGGTGGTGACGGGCTCGAACCCCGGTCTAATCAAGAAGCGTGTGCTACGCACTGCTGCTCCTTCCCACCTGGCTACGGAGGCGCCGATTATAGCTGTAAGGTATTCCATAATTCTAATGTATTCCCCTCCCCAGTTCACAGATGTCACATAGCACCTTAAGCTATCGCAATATACATACAAACTACCCATCTCCTTAAACTTCTAAATTTGTTGCATAGCACAGTTTGTGATAGAAGCCCATATCTCAAATATGTTCTGTGTGCTGCTATTCACACAGAGCAGTCAAGGAACTGCTATTGTTCTGATAATAGAGCTTTACTAACAAAACTGTACCCTTCAATAAAATTCTCATGGAAAAAAAAGTAACATGAGAAACCATTCTAAGTCAATTAACAAATCTTATTAAACTCAAACAAGCAAATAATATGCATGTTCTTATCTGCATTATTTAATAATCCAAGCCATTTAAAGAGTCTGATTCAAGCACTATTCTTCCAAAAGTTAAGAGCATTTTAAAAATCTAAATTATAATTTTTCTCAAATTTGAACTAAATATGTCAATTCTGTTCTATGATTTTACAAATGTCCACATTACATTTTCAGAGCCATGATTATATGTCACTTCTCAGTCACCACTATTTACACAAAGCATGGGAACCCTACATGTGTTACCTGGTGGCATGTGGGAAGATTTCTGTGGCATGCTAGTGGAATGATACATTTTATCATTTATCACCCTAACATTAACTTCACTTGTCAAATGGTGTCCACAAAGATTTTTATAATTATAATGAATAAAAATGGCATTCAAAAGAGCAAAAGGTTCTGACCGTTGATCTAGTCTAGATCATGGTCTTCTTTAGATTCAAGTGGGCAAAGCATAATAATTACATTCAGCAAAAGAAATAACTGTTCTAAAACAAAACAGCAAGTTAATGCTTGTAAATAAACATTTTCCCTTCTCTTTTTAATAATAAAAAAGGTACGAAAAAATTATCCAATATTATGCCTACAGAAAAAAAAGGGGGGGGGGGAGAGAAAGTTAACGTATAGAATTTAATTACCTAATGTTAAAGAGAAGCAAAATGTTTTTAAAATATTCAAAATTCACCCTCAGGTTGCAAATAACACAAATACAATACAAATAATACCAACAATGAAATAACTATGTAGTTCATGTAGGAGTAGTTAATAACTGGGTTTTGGAAAATTATTCCATACTGCTATTATGAAGAATGTAGTATTAATTTTTTATACATCAGTGGGCAAAATTGTGGAAACTTTTCTTATACATCAGTTCCCCAAAGTGTGGGAAAATATATTGTTTTTACGGCTAGTAGGAGGAAGTTTTTCAAGAAAAAACACATCAGTGTAAGCTATTTTAAAATTCATTTTATTCTGTACTGAATACAATAAACAATATGGAAATTCATAAACAAATATAACATTAAAGTGTAACTTGAATCTATAACTTGAAGTGTCCTTTCAGTAGCATCACAGTTGTATTTTGTTGGATACCATTTACTTTTGATTACTATCTGGCATTTTTAAGGCATGGAGTTTATCAATTTCTCCAGTTCTTCTTTTGAGATTACATGGAACCATGACTGAATAATACATTCTGTTAGTTCTCATTTATTGCTTGGATGAGAAGCATGCACAAGCCATTACCTGAACCAAATTTTTGATTGGATTAAGTATGGACTATTTCCAGGCCACTCCATTACTTGAATATTATGGTTATCGAACCATTCTTTGCATATCTTTTCCATGTGACATGGTGCTCCATCTTGTTGGATCAGGAAAGAGATTGTCAGCAGACTGCAGTGGCTTTCTCTCAAGGATGCATTGATTGTAGCCTGCAACACTTCAATTCTGCCAACTCCAGCATATCATAATACTCTTGAGTATTTCATTGTTGCTTTGAAACACTATGGCATCAAACCTTCTGATCGTCTTCTGCTGACATATCTGATTCCATCACTGCTGAATAATGAAATTTTGTCTCATCAGTTCACAGCACAGACTGCCAATTTTCATAAATCCAATTAACATGCTCTTTAATCGAAGTCATACTCATCTGTCTTTGCTTTAAAGTTCAGAATAGCATTTTCCTTGAAATCCTAGCTTTAATTCCATTGTCAAAAAGTCAATGTCAGAGTGTCCTTTCATTGACTCTCAAGTCAGTGAGAGGTCAACAGGATACCTTCCATTTCAGAAGATATTATTCTTCTGTTTGCAATTGCAAGTCTTAAAATTCTTCTGTCATCCTGCAAAGAAGTACATCTTTTCTAGCCTATTATCTGCTTGTTTGAGATAGTTCCAGTATTCATATACTGGGTACAGAGCTTCTGAACTCCAGGCTTTGTTGACCCCGCAACAAGTAGTTTTGCAATCTGTTCATACATATAGCCCTCATTACACAAAGACCTCTTCTCTATAGACCAGTCTTGTCTAACAGATTCCATATGTTTATTTAACCAAATTTAAGTTGAACTTTACCTAAAAAAAAAAAATGTTCAATAACTACACAGTACCTCACTTTTTCTTCACCACAGAGATGAAATGCCTAGAATCACATAGTACTTCACTTTTTCCTCACCATAGAGAGAAATGCCTAGAATCACTGCACAATCAGCTATTTATATTGTGCAGCATATCGGTGCATACATATAGCCAATCATAGTTTGTTTGTTTGTATTGAAGTTTAGTGACACATGGATTAACAGTCATTGAAGATGCACTCTGATTGGTAGCTCAAAAACCTTCAGTCATTGGTCATTTGTATAATTGTAAATCTTTGCCATGATTCTGGAACCAGTTTGTGTTTGTTGGTAATGACATTTCACATCGCAACTTTTTTTCCCATTTCATTGGATTTGAATGAATTTATTGCATTAGTTTCAGAACAAAAAGATCTATAACACTGTCATAAAAGTTAGTGGTTAAAACCTTTACATAATTTTTAATTTTAACTGAAATGTAGAAAAATTCAATTTTTTCAAAAGTTTCCACACGTTTTGCCACTAGTGTATAGGTAAAACAAAATAAAACAGTAATAACATGGTATGACAAACTGGCAATTAATAGTAAAAATTCTGAGTAATAAAAATACAAAATTCATACAGAATTACCTTTACTACTGAGAGATATATCACTAACAACACATGTATGTGATAAACAAACTTTTCCTAATTGTGATAATAATGTAGCCACATCTTCACAGAGAACTGGGAATGCTTGGCACATGTTTACAAGGGCAGGTAAAACCGGAAGGAAGAAAGGAGGCCTTTGACTACTGGGAAGCACTGAAAAAATGACAGGTATATCTTCAACAATTCAACAAACGTGATACACTTATAAGATAACATAAAAGTAAAATTTTTAGGATTTATATATTTAAAAAAATATACATATACAGGTAACCCCTGTATAACATGGTAGCTAGGTTCCTATAAAATCTCGTGTAGTGCGAAACCATGTTATACGGGACTAAGAACCAGTACAAAAGGGGGGGGGTTTACGTTCCAAGAGGTAACAAAAATACACCATTTCGTTAACAAAACTAACAAAAATACACCATTTCGTTAACAAAAATACACCATTTCATTAACAAAACTAACAAAAATACACAATTTCGTTAACAAAACTAATAAAAATACACCACTCTAGATTTCATGTATCTTCAGTTCTCTTTAAAAAATCATTAATCTGGGTTTGTTTGCTTTTGCTTGATAGATCTTTGTAAATTTCATTGTATGGAACCAAGCATTTTTGAAGCTCCCTTTTGAACTTTGGGATCTTTTCAGTCGAAGAATCTGAATTCAAAAAATAAGATTGTAATATGCCATTTCCAACAAATCCACTTTGCCAGCCTCTTTTTCTACCAGTAATTCTTGAATGTTTTCAGTAATCATATCTTTTTTTTTTTTTTTTAAGGAGAATCATCGACTAAGGCTATGCTACTCTGTGTGTGGGTTCAAATTGCATGTTCTGAGGTAAATTTTTCATTTTTCTGGATGAAAAACCCAATTTTCCAGGAGAAAAAACTATGATACCCTCGCCTGAGACTGACAGAAAAAGACCCATAAAAATTCCTCATCTCATCGACAGGACTGGTATCCAGGTCTTTTCTGCCCAGTGTGGGGATGATGGTGATTCTACCAATAGTGCTACCCACGAGGGCTTCAGTAATCCTATCATCAAAACCTTCCAATCCTACCGACTCAGCAAGTTCTACTATTGCACCGATTCCGTTTTCTGCCGGTTCGACCATGAATTTTTCCAACATGCATTTAACGTTGACTGTTTTACTTCTTTGAGCGATAATTCCGACACAGTCCACAATTGAAAAATGTTTCCTTGCCTCCATCACTTCAATTTTCCATCAATTCAATTCGGAATCAATTTTTTTTTCAAAATCCATTGTAACGATTTTCTGATGTAATGAGTTTCAAAGGTAGATACAATGCCTTGATCTAATTAAAGAAGTTGTACTTGGTGATAGGAATGTTTGGATGACTTAAATCTTTTAGATGGCCTGGCACATTATCAAATAGTGATAAAACTTTGAAATCTAGATTTTTCCATAAGTTCAACACCACAGAACCTAACATGGGGATTTCCCAATATTTTTTTTTTGCATAACGATTAACGAGCCGAAAGCAGGGATTCACAAAAAAGAATGGAAATATTGAAAAATTACATCCAACATAATGATAGAGTTTTTCCTCGCACAAAAGCTCAAAAATACCGTGTTATGCAAGGTTGCCATAATTCTCTAGCCGTGTTAGAGCGAAACCGTTTTATATGGGGGTTGCCTATATATCAAAATTTCATTTTTTAAAAAATATACAAGTCTCAATATAATATAAAAGTTAAAGTATTTTAAACATAAATTATGTAAAATTATAAATTATAATTAGTAAATTTTTGTAAATATAAATTAATTAACATACATTAAAGCATTTTTAAACATAAATACCAAGCATCTTAATTATTTATAATAGCATCTCAATAAAAGAATCATTAGTTACAGTCCATGATTTTACAATGAAACTTCCACAGATGATATATCAAAACTGCATTGATATAGGTTAAAATCCATCAGCAAGTCATTGATCCATTCATCCATGCTCTATTTTTTGATTGTCCGAAGTTTTTTCCAGTTCAGTAAAGAGAGAACTAGGCATGCTAGAAAAGTTTTCCCACCAGCCGTTCTAAAATTCTACCTAGGTTCTCCCATTCCATGCAAATTTTTGCAAGTTAGAGTTAGGATGGAATTTGAAAGTGTCAGAAATCTGCCCAGACACAATAAGAGTGGTACAGCCTTGACAGAATGTGCAAGGCTCAAGGGGTGAAATTTTTCTCAAAATGGTCTGTGCTTGTTAATAGGAGAGACTGCTTTTACAGGGATGGGATACACTTAAATAGAGGGAGTGCAGAAATATTTGCTGATGCTATCAAGGTAGGTGGGTCAGAAAACTGCTAGCTTGGGGGGATATACAGACTAATAGAGTAACCAGAGCCTCAAGCAGATTCGACTGTGATTCTTGCACTGCTTCTATTGGAAAATGCAGCAGCCTGGAAATCAGGGTGTCAGGGATTTTGAGTCCTGCTGCAAGTAACCATGGAACAAGTGAATACATGATGGGCTGTATGCTTGCAAGTACACTAATGCCAGGAGCATTGTAAATAAACTTGATGAATTTGAAGTACCGATTAAGTCATCAAATGCAGACATTGTAGAGACATGGTATCACTCAGACAAATGTGATGCTGAATTTGAATTTGATAAGTACAACATATACAGGAAGGGCAGACAGGACAGGAGGGGGAGGGGTTATGCCCTTAGTTAAGAAGCATATTAAATCTAAAGTAGTGCATCAAGTCGACATGGGTGACTAGCACAATGTTGATTCAGTTTGGTGTGATATATGGTGTGATAGGAGTGTGTTTTAGGCCTAATGACTGTGATGAGTATACCAAACAGCTATACAGAGAAGTAGAATGGGCTGGTAAATCAGAATGTCTTATAATGGGGGATTTTGACTTTCCAGATGTTGACTGCAAGACTTTTGTAGATTTCTTGGATGACTGAAACTGTTATACATTTGTACAGCATGTGTGCACTGTGAAACAGCTGCTGCAGTAAAGTAGTGTGCAGCACACTAACACTGTGATTTGCTTTCACCTGCTACTTAACAGAAGCTGTCACACAGAATGCAAGGTTGTAAGACAACTTTCAATAGGGCTGTAGGCCAACTTCAAACCTGCATTTGTTCTCATGGGTTGCCTTCTCTTTCTCAATCCTAATCTAATCCTAACTATAACACCCCTCTCTTTTCTTATCGCTCCATTTTCTCATCCTTTGTTTACTTATTATTTATTATTATTATTAATTTATTTTATTACTTAATTTTAATGATTATTTATTATAATTATTATTAATTTATTTTATGTAATTTTTACTTATTTATTATCATTATTAATTTAATTTATTATGTATTTTTACTTATTTATTATTATTATTAATTTATTTTATGTAATTTTTACTTATTTATTATCATTATTAATTTAATTTATTATGTATTTTTACTTATTTATTATTATTATTAATTTATTTTATGTATTTTTTAATTTTTTATTTATAATTTATGTACACGTCATCTCTGTTGTAGTATGTTACAAACACAACATGGGGCTAAATGCACAAATCTACATAATACATGTCATCTCTGTTGTAGCATGTTACAACACAGATGACATTGGCAGATTGTAAGGTGCTCCTGTGGAACCACATTCAACCCCATCCACAAGAAAGCAAGCTTATGTAGTATCAGCCAAAAAAAAAAAAAAAAAAACACACTACACATTTCACCCATCCATACCCTCCAAGAATTTGTCCTATTCTTCCTTTAATTTATTCAAAGCATCAACTTCCAAAACAAGAGATGGAAGGCTGTTCCAACAATCAACCACCCATTGGCGGAAGGCAAATTTCTACACATCAATCCTGCAACCCTCCTTCCTCAACTTATATTTATGCTCCCCTTGTGTGTAATCTAAGCAAGAGGAAGAATGCCATTCACAAGAAGCTTATTCAATCCATTCAAGGCATTAAACACCTCAATCGGGTCACTCCACAGGTGCCTAGTCTCCAGAAGCTGCAATCTGCAGAACTGAAGACTTTCTAGGTAAGAGCACAAACTTGAGTACACACTAATTTATATCACCTGATAATTTATATGCGTCCATGCACTTTTCTTCTCTGCAACTTGTCTCAATAGTTCATCTGACATCCATTTAGGTATAAGCCTTCAGCAGTATTTCTTCGTTAGTATGAAAAGCCTAATAGCATCTATGATCTTAATTTTAAAGATGTTAATTTTTGTGTCCCAAATCTGTTTTCATTTATCTTACCTTTAGTTGTCTATATTCTGAATATTGCTTATGAAAAAAAAAGGCTGTCTTTTGGTGGGATTTTTCTCATTTGTACTTATATTTACTTTTGTTTAGCTGTACTTAGTAGCTGTTGGGAATATCAAGTTGTATATCCCAGCAGGTGGGATGGTCAGAAGAGCAACTAGCAGGAACGGGGGGGGGGATTATAGAACAAGGTTGGTCAAACTTAGCAAACTTGAGAACTATAGAACAGATAACCTTTACGGGCTTCAAAGCAAAACAACATGATCTTCAAAGGTTTGAGAGAAAAAAAAATAAAAATATTTAGAAGCTTGCAAGCCAAAAAAAGATAACCTTCAAAAAGGTTAAGAGTTAAATGGCACTTGAATTTCATGGAAGATGTGAACTCTGCATTAAAATCATTGCACATCCAGTTGCAATTTGCAATGTTTTTTTCCTATTTCCTGTTAACACAAAGTAATATTTTGAGGCACAAATTGTTCCATCCTGTATTTCTCCAACACACTTCAACACTTGACTTTTGAATTACAATCTGGCCATCACTGGTATACAGGTAAGCTCAGGAGCAGTCTTGCCATACAAGTGACTAGATAAACTCTGCAGCTGCCAAGTTTGCAGGAGCGATAAGCTAGGTAATTTAATGAAAGAAATGCATTATGTTGAGAATATATTAATAAAATTTAAAAATTAAGGAGATAATTATTCAAGTCATTATAAAAAACACATCTGTATTGATGTGATGTTTTTTTATTAAAAACTTTTCCAGCTATTTTTAAAATTTTTGTACAAAGATTGTAATGAAATTATCCTATAGGATTTGGTTCACATGCAAATTATTATTTTATGAATAAGTTATACACTAACTGATGCATTACTGTTACTTATGAAACAATATTGTTGAGAAAAAGCTTTACAGCATCAGCTAAAAAAAACTTTATTCTGCATTATTTTAAAAACTCTCTCTTATTACTCCTGTTCATTTATTTCATATGACTAACTGTTTGGTAATCACTGTTCTTTATTAAAAGGAAATTCCCTTACATCTGGTCTGCAATTATCTTAATTTAAATCTATGTTCCCATCTACATATCACCTAAGAAAGAGAAAGGATCCTCTTCTCTCAGTGTTTAGTTTAACTTAATTCTTTTAACCCTTTCATGAGCAAGTTTTATGAATATGTGTGGCAACAGAGCAGTGAGTTTTCCCACTAGTGGTGAACTCTGAAGTAGTGTTTTGGAGAATTTAAGTTTTTAAAAATTAAAATTTTTTACATAAATGCTTTCAAATATTAATTTGTGATGATTATTTCGAATTGTTTGCCCAACATTAGAGTAAAATTATTATCAAAAAGCAAATCACAATTTGAAGAAATCAAACTGTGATTTGATTTCTTTATAAGAAAATTACTTTTTTTAGTGAAATAATATCCTCTACATCTATTTAGTTATCATTTGATTCAATTTCATCAACTTCTGTATCTGAATTCTAGTGAATGCTGACTTTCTTAATCCTAAACTGGTCAACAGGTGCTGCTACCGTCTTCTCCTCCTCTGATTTTCAAAGTGATTTTCATGCTGCCATTTAGTGAAACTATGTCTACTATTAGTTGGAAACACAGATAAGAAATGGCAGCAGATATTGTAAAATTTCAAGACAATCTACACACAAATGGGCACATTATTTGAAACATTTTTGAAAAATGACCTTGAAAAACAAATACATGTGCATACTCTTCAGGGTATGCACATGAAAAATGTAAATATACATACATAATCCAGAAAGGATTAAAATGATTTTATTTTAATTATTATTAAAATAAAACCATTTTAATCTCATTATCATTATCACTTAAATCTATTATACCAAGTAGGTGTACAGATCATCTATAGTAGTACAAATCTGTCATTCTGGACGAGCCTTCCAGTCACTATTTTCCTCCAGACTATCCTATTTTCTGATAACTCTTTAGCACTTGGCAGAGTAAGTTTTGTTCTTTCTAATACTTTCTTGGCACAATTTACCCACCAATCTTTATTTTTTCATCCTTTATACAGCTTAATTAAGTTTGTTGCACTTATCTTTTGTTGAATATGTGATACCCCAATATATTTTCTTATTTCCTCATTTTCTTGGTCTTGCTGCTGCTTCCAACTGTTAGTTCCATTTATTTTTTTAAAACAATAAGTGTCTGAAGATTCTAATTTTTAATCAATACCTTTATTTCTTACCAAGCTCTGAGCTCTGCAGATTAAAATAGGCTTAAAATATGCTATAAACAGCCAGCTAATTTTGTCTTTTGGATAAAATCTCTGTTGTTCCAAATCAACACTTACTCTGTTCATTTTCATGAATTCATCTTCATTAAAAACTTCTAGATACACAATATTACTGACTTGCTCCAATTTTTGGATATTAGTCTGATCTAAATTTCCCTTATCTCTCCCAACTGTCATAAATTTTGTTTTTGTGTAATCAATTTTCTAAGAACAAGAACTATTTTTGTTGTTCATTAACCTTATTATTAATCAACTAATAAAGATTTAACTGTATTTTATTCTATAGTAACTAATTTTCATGACAAGTTCTCTACAGCCTTAATCTATTTTTTCAGAGACGTGAACATATTGAAGGCTAGTATTTAACAGCATAATACCATCCCATATAATAACCCAATTTTTACACTTCTACACTAAACTCGGTCAGTAACTTAACGTTCCTTCAGTAAATGGTGGTTAAAAATTAAAAAAGAGTCAATAAAGTACAGACCTAACTTACTCCAAGGACTTCAATTTCCAATACAGATTTATCATCTCCATGCAAATTTTTATTCCTCTTAAAAGATTATCCCTGATACCATATTTTTCTAAAATTTCAAAAAGTAGTTAAAGTCAGTACTGTTAAAATAATAGTTTGTCCAGAATGGCATTTCAGTCAGAATGACACATTACTGTTTGCTACTGATTTAGAGAGGCCTCAGTTTGATTCTTGTCAACAACTGGAGGAATTTCTAAAAATCTCTTCAATTGAAGTTAAAGTTAGCTTGTCACAGAAGGAGGACCCTCATGAGTTATTCCACATTTTTCAGCATATACAACATGTAAATTGCTTGTGAACTTCTACAGACAAATATGCAATATGAATCTGAATGAAAAGCTCTGGTGACATTAAAACAATTTTAATTTGTGATGTTGGTGTTTTTTTTTTTATATACATATATTTTTGATTCTTTTTTGGCAAAAAAAATAAAAAAAGTGATGACATTGTTAAAATTTAGCCATTTTTAAATAAAAAAAAGTGATGATATTGTTAAAATTTAACCATTTTTAAATGCATTGCTATACTTTTATACTTGGCAAAAATTTTAAACATTTAATTACAATGCTACAGACATAGTAGAACCCACTTTTAACAACATACAAAAGTACTCAATTTTCACAATGCATAATTGCTTAAAAATCATCAGTTACAGAATTTATATTATTAAAGATAAAATATTGTTAAAAATGATGCTATTAATAGCGGGTTGTAGGTAACATCCAATTAAAATTAATTTAATTGGATATTACATATAATTGGATGTTTAGTGGTTAATTTATTGAATAAATTAACTGTTAAACATTAAATTGTAACCTTTTCTTTTATATATGTTTTCAATATAACAAAAATGCAATAATTTATGCTAAAATGCTAGCCTAAGAAAGTGTTTATAGTTCAGAATTTTTTTATATTTCTTAAAATTTCTTACTAAATCAATGTGTATGTTTGAAGCACAATTTGCAATTTAATAACCACCAGCAGAATGTCAAAAAGTCTGTAATTTAATTGTATTATTAAAAGTTCCCACCAAAAAAAACATTTTCAATATTCTGTTACTTATGCTAAAATGAAATTACCTTACAATAATGCATAAAAAGTTTTTTCACACGTTATGATCACTGGATAAAACCATGAAATAAACAACATTCAGTGTCAATAGAGTTTTCTGTTACTAATGAAGGGATATATTCAAATCTTGTTCTAACTAACAAATTACACAATTTAAACTGAAATAAACCACCATATTTCATTTGCAAAGTTTATCATAAAAATGAACTGAAAATTTTTAATAACAGATAATAGTCATGAAAATAAATCATACCTCCAAGGAGTGTGTGTGTAACGTTGATACATAATTTAGCAATGCTAAGCGATTTTGGGATGGCATACTGCAGACAAAGGTGAGAAGCTAATTCAATTGCAAAAACCTAAAGAATAAAATAAATAAAATGAGTCCTTCACCTTTATGAAATCAGTCCATCAATAGCAGTTTAGTGATTTCTAACTTTTTAACTTAGTCTAAACAGCTTTAGGATGTATATGTTTGACAATCTCTGAAGAAAGTTTACAGCTCTCTTCACTATACAAATTTAATTTGTATGCTAAAATATTTATATTAAGAAGTAATGTTAGGTGAATAAGCAACTGGATGAGAACTGCTGCAAATCATTCCACAGTTTTAAATTACTGAAAATTAATGTATACTGTCATAATTCTTTGAAACAAAATTTGTTAATCAACTTAAAATTAACTTTTAAATGAACTGGAAAATTTAATCAGTTTATATGCAAAATGTTTTAACACAGAAGTTCACCCAAATTATCTTGAAATATATGTACAATGAAAGTTTGCTATAATGTTTAAATAAACAATTCTTTATTTTAAACCTATGCTAAGAACCTCATCATTTTTCAACACAGTCTCTTTCTCTTGCAATACACATCATGAAAATAATGCTTAAATAACCACAAGAGAATTTCTCTGGTCGTTTGTTGATCCAATCATGCATCATTTTTTTTTGTACCGTGTTACTGGAGTGAAAGTGCTTTCCCCTAATGCCTCTTTGAGTTTCTGATTAGTCTAAACAAGGTCAATCACTCAGAACCAAGTCTTTTTTGCCTGATTTTCAGGTAGATCAAAAATATATCAAAGGAAGAAGCATTGTTGACAGTCATACCCTTCTTCATGTATCTCTCTAGCACAACCCGATTTTTGTTTAAAAGTACGGTCAGTGAGCACCACCTTTTCTGAAGGTGACAGGAAATTCCATAGCTTGGAATTTCCTGTTTTGGGGAACTGAAAAGGCTAAAAGTAATGTACCTGTAACTCATCCCTAATCATGGCTGCATTACAGTCACTATACAGTCTAAGAAATCAACTTCTTCAGGTTCACAGTGAACCAGCAACACAGAGCATGAATGAACTCATTACTGTTTCAGTACAGGACTGGCTCATAAGTAGTCAAAGGAATTCTTCTCTGACAGTATTCAGCCATTAGTTTTGTAATTAAAAAAAAAAAAAAAAAAAATGTTGCACAAGAAGATTACGTTGAAAATGAGTTTACCTAACATTTAGTGTTTCATTTGAACCATACTCATGATTATGATCTGTTGTTCATAATCATGAATAATGAAATAGACATGACCGATGGTATCTTGCATTAGAATATTACATGATGAACAAATGCACCAAAATTGATTAATTACTTTCAATTTTTTCTCCTTTCTTGGATAATTGTCACAAAAATGGCTTCTTTAATTTCATCTTTATTCTTAAGGACAGTGAAGCAATCACAAAGACAACTCATGTCTACTATCAATTTTACTTTTGCCAACACTGCTATTCTTGCAAGCATATATCATTTAAAATTTGAAATACACACATTTCTGCTTCATTTCCATTTCAATAAGCATTATCTCAAAATGTGCATTATATGTATTTGCCTTAGAAAGTAACTATGATTGAATTTTAACAAGTACTGTGCTTTTTCAAATCTAAGCCTCATGTTGCAACAAACATATCAACAGTTTCTACAAAATACTGGCCTTACACTAGCAAAAAAGAGAGGAAAGGCAGGTCACAATGCTTTAGTCATGTTTTTTTCATTCTACAATTGCATAAATTTGTTTTCAAAAACAAAAAAAATTATATGAGCCTAATAGCACTAACAACAATAAAAATTAAACAAGAAGTGCATATATTTACGAAACCACAAATGAAAAATATTACATTATTATAGCTTAAAATATTTGTTGTAGCAAAGATTTTCATATTTACAAATATATCTGATTTATTATCATCATAAACATTTTCTACTTAACAAATCTGAAGTCTAGAGTATATATAATATGCTGACATGGGCATGCACATTATGAGATTGAGCCTGTATGCTGATTCAAAAAATGCACAGCCCACCATCGTCTGTTGTGCTCATATATCAGCTGCAATAAAACAGTGACAATAAAGATAAACCTCTCCGGCCACAATGGCCAATTCCTTCTAAGTGCAGAATGATATTTTTAATTCTACACTAGAAGGGATATGCATGTTTAGCTAGTTTCCAAGCAAATGGAAAGATATTTATTAAATTAACAATAAATAAAGCTTGTTATACATTTTAGTTATAGTAGGCTTCTGATTACAGGATATATGACCCTTAAAGGTAAGCTTGCTGTCAAACCAGATTCACAAATGTTTAATACTACAACACATAACTACAATTAAATTGCATCACACTGTGGCAACATTAACAATAGGCAGATAAAGAAAGTGTCTAAAGGTAGTCATCTGTGAAAGTAACTTGTAAACTGCCAGCTGTGAAATCATCAAATTTGAACAAGTGATTAAATGACTATCTGACCACTTCAAGTAAGTCGACGTCTTGAAAATCTGTTGCAAGACATGGACTGTGAGGAAATAATCAACAATATATTGGCAATGAAAACAACAAGGAAAAAAGTCATCATATAGATGACTTTTTACCTTGAATCTTGAAAATATCTTAAATATTTTCCATACTTTCTTAAGACAAATATTCCATTAAATTTATTTTTGCCTTCTTCACCCTTCTTCACTGAGAAAAAAAAAGCATGAAAACTTAATTCAAAAATAAAAACACAAAGAAACCTTTTCCATGAATATCAAAAGTCATTGTTACATGGCACATTACCACTTAAAACACACACAAAAACACACACACACACACACACACACACGCACGCACGCACGCACGCACGCACGCACACACGCACACACACACACACACACACGGGTTTTGGCTAAATGGCAAACTAATTTTAGTTATATTTCTTTATTTATTATTTTTCTTATGAGAACAAGTTATTTTAAATTAAAGTAAACAAAAATTGCAGTTCCTCATATTATGATACGTTGTACTGTGATAATTTGTATAATGCTCTAGGGAAAAAAAATTAGGTATAACAAATAATTTGTATTAAAAAAAAAAATCAAACTGTGCAATAAATAACAATTTTGATATGTATGCTGCTAGAAGTAGGTTAGGTGTCACTTAACAATTGACCAACTATGGTAGTACAAATCAGCATCCACAATTGCACACAGGAACTGTTTTTTTTAGAGTTTTATTTGTTAACTATCTCTTTGTATAATCATATTATAACACAACACCCCATCCATATACAGTGCACTACTATGCTGTGCTTAATAGTAATACCCAAGGAAGCTCTCCAATGGCATTTAAAGGTAAACTATTATGATGGGACTGTATCCCACAAGTTTAATTTTATAATGACCTTGTTTAAAACTATTTTTGCATAATACTGTCCTCATAAGCAAATTAATAGTACAATATGAGGTATGCCATTTACCAAACTATACGAAGAGTTTCATTAAATATGAAATTATTCAAAATAATGATGATTATATTTTTAATTCTGCACTTAGAAGGGATTTGCACATTTAGCTAGTTAAATATGCATTTCATATATGTTTCTTCTCCTTACCTATTTGCATTAAAAACAGACACTAAATCTAAAATATAAATTACTGAGAGATTTCCCATTTGGATTCTCTGACATTGCAATAACAAACCTGTTTATCAAGAAGAGGCTGACTGAGGAGTTCAGGTATGAAATCTAAACAGATGTGCATTGAAGGAACTGAAGACACAGTCACTGGAATTAATTCACTGGGATAACCCTAAAATGTATATAAATATATAAAATGTTTACATATATATAGTAGTGGGAATATTAATAACAAATAAGTAGTGGGAATATTAATAACAAATTTCACTTGTATGCATTCTGGCAAAACATTTGAAATCCCAGTGACAGCATGTATTGTACACATGGGAGCTCAACAACTGCTTGATAAGAGGTTGATCTATGTTTGGATACATGCATTCACAAGATTAAAAAGAAGACAGATATAGCAATTCCAGAGGAGATAACTATTAATACAAGGCTATTTGTTGTAACAATTACACATAAATGCTATCACACTGAAGTAGACGTGGTGTTAAATACTCTAACCCTAGCAGGCATCTGCTTGGGTAATGTGGCCAAAGAGCATTATCCAGGAATATACATAGCAAGGGACATCTCAATGTGCTGCAATTAAGTCCTGATAAGAACATTTCCACATCTAGCCAAATAAAGTGGAGGGAATTATCATATGGAAGTCCGTATCCTACCTAAAACCACTCATTGCAACAATAAAGTCTGACAAATCTTGCTTCATACTTTTTTCTATACTAATGGCAAGAGACACGCATGGTTCTCTACCCTACAAGGCAACAGAAGACACATGCACCACCTCAACATTGCAAGCCTATGGTAATAAAATTATGGTGTGGAGGATGCTCAGCAGATATATGTTCAGTTCATCACCCATTTTGAATTACAAATTTCCAGAGATTGCCTTAGTATCATGGAAGACTATATAACACCTGAACAAAAACACTTTTCTTTTAATCTCCTCTCCTCAAAACAAAGGTGCACATTTTGAGGACAGTGCTATTATTCATCATGTTGGTGTGCTTGAAAATGGTTCAAACATCATAGAATGGTGCTGCACCTTCCAGTCTCCATATTCACTAGATTTTGAACCAATGCAAAATTTTTGGAATGTCCTTGAACGGAGTATTTAATTGCAAAATCCTTTACCTTCGGTTATATAAGAATTGCCAGATGCAATAGAGAAAAATGGTGCAATAGCCATTTTATAACCAACCAGACATTGGTGGAATCCTTGCTATAACATATATCCTTAACATATGAGAATACCCATTTTCAAACTGTGAGAGAAAGTTTCTAATATTTTGATTGGCGAGTACAAAAATATGAGGGGCAACCGAAAAGTCCTGAGCCTAAACTGAAAAAGAAATAGGCCACAATTCCTAAATGTTGGCATACAATATGTTTCATCTTCTTTATACATTTAATCAATAATCTGAAAGTTGCACAACAGCATATATTTTTTAAAGGTGTCCAAAGTGATGAAGGTAGTGGAAAACATGAAAATGAAAAAATCCCAGGTTGTGGAAGAATAACAATCACAGAGATATATCAGTTATTTGTGCCATTAAACACAAAATCAACTGATATATTTGAGATCTATCAGTTGATTTTGTTTTTAATGGCACATTAGCAGCTTAGGCCATAATGCATTAAGTCAAAATAAAAACAGTACTAAATATGTATTGTAGCCTATAAAGAGGCTACCACGTTGAGATGTTAAATATGAGATGCAAAAGTATATAAAAAAGCACTATGGTAAAAATAAAAGAATATAAAAGTAATATATGATAAAATTTAAATCTGTGTATATAAATTAACCAAGTGTAAGAAGTTAAAAATGTCAAACATTGTCTCTGTCATCTAAAATCTGGCTGAATGTAAATAGTTGAGACAGATTATTAAAAGAGCTAAAATACAAAGATAAATCAAGAAGTGCATCTCGATAAAAACATGACAAACAGTTAAAACCGTTTCACAGTTCTCACGCATAGGCGAACACACATAACAGGATATGGTGACAATGTTATGTGATGATACAATAACAACAGTAACAAGTTTTTAAATGCCATCATTGTGGAAGGACCTTGAAGACAATAAAAGGTTCAAGAACCATTCAATTGTCATCACAACTGAATCTGAATATGAAATGCACAATATGATAATGAAAGATAGCAGGCTGACCACCTGATACATAATGAATACCCTCAATATGTCATAGGAAAGAATGCAAAACATTCTAAAAAGTGCCTTAAGAATGAAGAAACTTTCCGTGCATTGGTCCTCAAAATTTTGACACCTGATCAAAAATGGTTGTGACATCAGCTCTCAATGGAATATCTTCAGCATTTTGAAGCAAATCCAAAGCATTTTATAATTAGCTTTGCGATGTATTAGACTTTGGTTCTCCATTTTCAATGGGGGAAGGGGGGGGTTAGAAACAATCTGAGCAATTAAAGCACCTTTCATCTCCCACCCAAAAGCAGGTCAACTGTGCTCCTTCAGCTGCCAAAGAGATGGCATCCATCCTTTGAGTTTCAGAGAGCTAGCTGTTAGTAGATAATCTAGAAAGGGCTGCCCATCACTGGACATTATCATTCATTACTTTTGTGCACAGGGCAGGACACTGTTAAAGTTAAACAGCGTAAAAAGCTCACAAAAATGTCCCTTTTCACCTGGTCAATGCATCACACTGACTTCCACCATTTTTCTCCAGATTGAAAAACCATTTGGCTGGGACTCATTTTCAGTTTCATGTATCATAAAAAAAAAATAAAAGTAAATCTCAGCCATTATCAAATATAAATACATAAATAAATACACACATAAATCTGCCCAAGAATATACAAATTATATGAAAATGGGGACCATTCAAGTCCCTGCTCCAAATTGCATATTAAAAAAAAAATATATATATATATATATATATGAAGAATTATAAACACAGACCACAAGTGAATCATATGTTGGGAACCGCTAACTTGAACAATAAACATGCTCTTAAAATAAGCTTATTCTCCCCCCCTCCTTTTTAATGAAAAATACTTGTTAAGATGATTTTCGAGATAATTATGTAATACACAATTTTCACACTTCTGCCAACAATCATGATTAATAACATAAAAACATAGCATTTTTACATATCATTAAAAGTGAATACTACTGCATTTTGAAATTTTTAGAAATATACAGTATATGTATATATTATTTACAAATATTGTAAGATATTGAGAGCCACAATAAAAATAAAATAGATAAATAAATATAACAATCAATAAATTTAAAAAATAAATTTTAAATTTATTTTTTGCTAGTTTATAAATGTATTGTCAATAATTTCAAGTAAAAAAAAAAAAAAATTTTGAAGTAGTAGAGGAACATCACTTTCTTGCAACACAGATTTCTATAGAAAATGGCAATCCATGTAATATGTAATGTATAACACATGTTTTAAACATGACCTATATGTTAAGTGCAATGATATTTAAAAAGTAATCATAAACATTCTAGTCACTTCATCTTTTAAAAAATAATTTTTGAAAGCATTTATAAAGCATATAAAATTATTTTTCAATAAGGATTTATCTTTTTTTTAAAGAAAAAATGGATGTTTCATCAATTTAAATACAAATAATAATGCATCATTTTCATAACCAAAATATGCCTTTAAAAATACTAACCTGAAAATGTACTAGTTTAGCTAAACTTGGTTCAGCAATAAAAACTTGATGTATATGAGAGCATATAAGGCTTTGTACTTCTCTTAATCTTGTTAGCAATCCTTCACATTTCTGCAACAAAAGCAAGGAGGAGATGATCTCATTATTATGTCTTTTATGAATAAACTAAGTATAATTTGGTTTTCACACACACACTCATATGCTCAAATGTTATCAGAAGCTAGTAAAGTGGTGTTTTATAATTTAATAAAATTAGACTTGCCCTTTCTCTAAATTATTTCATCCTTAATCTTATAATCTACTTGTGCAAAGAATCCACCTTAGAGAAAACTGACTTTGTAAAGAATGACAACATCCAATTAAAAAGCAACTTTGGTCACTTATTCTTCAACTTACCAATAAAAAGCTGGATAAAAAAATACATATTCAATCAGTAATCAGATATGTTTTTTAACATATATGGAGAAGAATTTGTTAATAGCAAAATATACTGTACTATCTTCCAGCCAAAATTTTCACTTGATTTCCATTCAGTGCCACATCAAAAAGGTTAAAGACTAAAAATGCTTGATTGATAATGATTTCTTTAATCAATTTAAGAATTTGATAAAATAAACATTAAAAACCTAAGGCTTTGTGAAAAGGGGTGGGATGCAGACATATACTGTTACTTATCTTGTCTCCCCAGTCCAGTTGACAGGGGCCTTTTTATTAAGAAGGGCAGACACACCTTTCTGTGGAATAATTTGTGGAACCAGCATAGTCAAAGGCAGCATTAGAAGTCAGCTGAGAATTGGAACTTGTCTTTTTTTTGCATTTTAGAAATAAGTATTTTCACTTACTCATTTTTCAAAATATGTGATAACTTTTTTGCATCTTTTTCACTAGCCTTATTTTAAAAATACAGGTAATTCTCGACTTTATGAGTTAATTTGTTCCTAGCATGCACTCGTAAAGTGGGAATTAAATCCCATAGACATAATGTTAAAAATAGGGGTTACGTTCTCAACAATGATTGATTTATCCAAAGAAATTTAAATGTAGCCTGTAAAATCAAGCAAATTATAATAATAAAGAAATTATTAATGACTTACGAATTTTAAAGAATGCCTATTCTTCATCATCGACTAAATGCACACTCGTTGATCACTTATTATTGGCTTGGCACTCGTTGGTTTGTTGCACAAGGAGCCGTCTTCTTCAGAAATGCTTCAAGGGGTGTTTGTTTCCAAGATAATCTTCTCTTTTCTTTATAAATTTCAATAGATGCATAAGCATTTTTTAATGGAATGCACAAATTGCAAATAACATAATTTGTGCGGAGTAACAAGTTTACAAAGCTTAAAAAAAAAAAGGAGTGAAGAGAAGATTCTGAAAATTTATTTATGTTTTTTATACAATTGAAGATTTCAGTAAAGGGCAAACACATTTTGCCATAATAAAGTAAAAAACCACACGATTCCAGCTATCGGTATTTTCACAAATGCAATAACATCGAGTTAACTACCCATTTATAATCACTTGCAGTAACAGAAAAGGACTAATAGATTAACAGTAGCCACTGGCAGAGGTGAAAGTGATTCTTGCACTGCTTCTATTGGAATGAGCTGCAGCCTGGAAAACAAGATGCAGGATATTTCAGAGACTGCTGGGAGTCATTGCAGTACAAGTAAACACATGGGTTGTGTTAGGGTAGCTAAGAATAGAAATAGGTGCATGTATACTTGCGTGTACACCAATGCTAGGAGTTTAGTAAATAAATTTGATGAATTTGAGGTATTGCTCAAAACATCAAAGGCAGATATTGTGAGGATTTCAGAGATGTGGTGTCACACAGATATAAGGAATGCAGAACTGGAATTTGGAGAGTACAATGTCTACAGAAAGGATAGACAGGATAGGAAGGGAGGAGGGGTTATGCTATTAGTTAAGAAATACATAAAATCCAAGGAAGTGAAGCCAGTCGACATTGCTGGACAGTGCAGTGTCGAGTCAGTTTGGTGTGACATAAGCATTCGGAGATCAAAATTGAGAGTAGGAGTGTGCTATAGGCCTAATGACTCTGATGAGTATAATAAGAAACTGTACGGGGAAATAGAGTGGGCCAGTAAATCAGAGAGTCTTATAATGGGGGATTTTAATTTCCCAGATATTGACTGGAATTTGGGGGCTGGTCACTCTCACACTAGCAAGGCTTTTGTGGATTTATTGGATGATTGTTTTCTACATCAGCATGTTCGGGAGGCAACTATAGGGAGTAATCCTCTTGATTTGATTATCAGTAGTGATTCTTCAAGCATTAGCATTAGTAGAGGCATATGATGCAAGAAAGCAAGCTTATTCAGCATCAGCCAAAAAAAAAAAAAAAAAAACCCTCTCCCATTTCACCCCTCCGTTCGTTCGAAATACCTGTCCAGTTGAGCTTTAAATTTGTTTAGGCTATCAACTTCAACAACAAGTGATGGAAGTCGGTTCCACCAACCAACCACCCGCTGGCCAAAGGCAAATTTCCGCACATCTATCCGACATCCGTCCTTCCTCAATTTGAATTTATGCCCTCTGAGGTGATTATTCTGAGAAAGATGAAGAATCCCATTGGCATTGAGCATGCTCAAACCATTCAAAGCCTTATACACCTCTATCAGATCACCTCGCCGGTGCCTAGTCTCCAGACTCTGTAATTTGCAAAACTTAAGCCTTTCTTCGTAAGAGCAACCCTTTGTTCCATTTACTAATCTTGTTGCCCTTCTCTGTACCCGTTCCAGCAGCTCTACATCCTTCTTGAAATGAGGCCTCCAGACCTGTATACAGTACTCAAGATGTGGCCTAACCATTGCCTTATACAAGGGAATAATCACCTCCTTATCCCTGCTAGAAAAATTCCTGTATATCATTGACAAGACACCATGAGCTACTCTTGCAGCTCGTCTGCACTGCTCAGAGAACTTCATATCTGCCTGCACAATTACCCCCAGGTCCTTTTCATTCTCCACCACTGTCAGTGTAGTACCGCAGAGTTGATACATTGCTCTGGGGTTACTGTTACCCATATGTAGTACTTTACATTTGTCAATGTTAAACTTCATTTGCCACCTCTCAGCCCATCTGTTCAACCTTTCCAGATCCTGTTGCAGCAGCATAGCGTCAGTAGTGTCCTTAACGACCCTGCCAACCTTTGTATCATTTGCAAACTTAGACATTAAACTTGATATCCCATCATCAATATCATTCATAAACACCGAAAACAACAATGGACCCAACACTGAACCTTGAGGAACTCCACTAATAACATTAGTCCACGTTGAGCAGTGTCCATTGATTACCACTCTCTGTCTTCTGCCACTCAACCATCCCCTTATCCATAGCAGCAATTTGCCTCCAATGCCACACTGCTCCAATTTGTGCAGCAGTCTTCCATGTGCAACAGTATCAAAAGCCTTTCTAAGATCCAAATATATAATATCAAAGTTATTCCCTGCATCCAGTTCTTTTGTGACTACATCATAGTATCCAATCAAATTGGTCAGGCAAGACCTGCCCTTAACAAAACCATGCTGCGTCTGAGCTATAACTGAATTCTTGTCTAGATGATCCTGCAGTGCTTCTTTAACCAGTGCCTCCATTAATTTACCTGGAACAGAAGTTAAACTAACAGGTCTATAATTACTTGTGTCAGCCTTTGATCCTCCTTTGTGAATTGGGGTTACATTTGCACATCTCCAGTCTATGGGTACCTCCCCTGAGTCCAAAGAAGTTCTCATAATTATGGCTAGGGGTTTGCATACTTCCTTTGCTGCCTCCTTTAATATAATTGGATAGATCCCATCCACCCCAGGTGCCTTTTTTATGTTTATCCTCAACAATCTCTCCTCCACTTTCCTCTCGGTTATTACAAAATCATCCAGCTCACTGCCAATGTTTACTTTACCTACATCATTCTCCTTCCTGAATAACTCCTCATGCGTGAATGTAGATGCAAAATACTCGTTTAGATTGTTAGCCACCTGAGCAGGATCCTCAACTGTTGAACCATCAATATCCAGTGGACCAATCTGATTCATCCCTTTCCTTCTCGAGTTCAAGTATGTAAAGAACTCCTTTCTGTTTTTCTTTGCATCCTTTGCCAAGGATTTTTCGTAGTCTGCCTTTGCCTGCCTAATCTCCTTTGTGACTTGGTTACAGACCAACTTATATCTATCATAGGCTTCCATGTCACCCATTAATTTGTATGTATCCCATGCATTTTTCTTCTCTGCCACATGTCTCATTAGTCCATCTGACAACCATTTAGGCCTAAACCTTGAACAATATTTCTTAGTTGGTATGTAAAGCCTGGTAGCCACCAAGATTAGTTCCTTGAATGCTTCCCATTTTGAGTTTGCTGTTGGTAACATCATCAGTTGGTCCCACTGTATAGAATTTAAATACTGTCTCAGACCATCATAGTCGCCTTTACGAAAACAAAAGCCCTTCCCTTTACCTCTGATGGTAGTTACCTCCTTGAGTAAATCCCACTTCAACACACTGTGATCACTGCCACCTAGTGGTTCATTTATCTGCAGGTTCTTAATGCATGAAGAATCACTACTGATAATCAGATCAAGAGTATTGCTCCCTCTTGTTGCCTCACGAACATGCTGATGTAGAAAACAATCATCCAATAAATCCACAAAAGCCTTGCTAGTGTGCGAGTGACCAACCCACAAATTCCAGTCAATATCTGGGAAATTAAAATCCCCCATTATAAGACTCTCTGATTTACTGGCCCACTCTATTTCCTTGTACAATATATTATTATACTCATCAGAGTCATTAGGCCTATAGCACACTCCTACTCTCAATTTTGATTTCCCTATGCTTATGTCACACCAAACTGACTCGACACTGCCCTGTCCATCGATGTCAACTGGCTTCACTTCCTTTGACTTTATGTGTTTCTTAATTAATAGCATAACCCCTCCTCCCCTCCTGTCCTGTCTATCCTTTCTATATACATTGTATTCCCCAAATTCCAGTTCCGCATTACTTATATCTGTGTGACACCACGTCTCTGATATCCCAACAATATCTGCCTTTGATGTTTTGAGCAATACCTCAAATTCATCAAATTTATTTACCAAACTCCTAGCATTGGTGTACACGCAGGTATACATGCACCTGTTTCTATTCTTAGCTACCCTAACACAACCCATGTGTTTACTTGTAACGCAATGACTACCAGCAGTCTCTGAAATATCCTGCATCTTGTTTTTCAGACTTCTGCTCATTTGAATAGAAGCAGTGCAAGAATCACTTCCACCTCTGCCAGTGGCTACTGTTAATCTATTAGTCCTTGTATCCCCCCCCCAACTAGCAGTTTTCCGACCCACCTAACACTGCCTCGACAGCATCAGCAAAAATTCTTGCACCCTTTCTATTTAAGTGTATCCCATCCCTGTAGAAGCAATCTCTCCTGTTAACAAGTACAGTCCAGGCTGAAAAAAATTCTACCCATTAAGAATCTGCAGGTAAATGAACCACTAGGTGGCAGTAATCACAATGTGCTGAAGTGGGATTTACTCAAAGAGGTAACTACCATTAGGGGTAAAGGGAAGGGTTACTGCTTTCGTAAAGGCAACTACGATGGACTGAGACAGTATTTAAATTCTATACAGTGGGACCAACTGATGATGTTACCAACAGCAAATTCAAAATGGGAAGCATTCAAAGAACTTATCTTGGAAACTACTAGGCTTTACATACCAACTAAGAAATATTGTTCAAGGTTTAGGCCTAAGTGGATGTCAGATGAACTAATGAGACATATGGCAGAGAAGAAAAATGCATGGGATACATACAAATATAATACGTGACACAGAAGCCTATGATAGATACAAGTTGATCTGTAACCAAGTTACAAAGGAGGTTAGGCAGGCGAAGGCAGATTACGAGAAATCGTTGGCAAGGGATGCAAAGAAAAACAGCAAAGAGTTCTTTACTTATGTAAATTCTAGAAGGGAGAAGATGAATCAGATTGGTCCACTTGATATTGATGGGTCAACTGTTGATGATCCTGCCCAGGTAGCTAACAAACTGAATGAATATTTTGCATCGACATTCACACATGGGCAGTTATTCAGTGAGGGGAATGCCAGAGGTGTATTCAACTCTGGCAGTAAGCTAGAGAATCTTGTAATAACTGAGAGTAAAGTGGAGGAGAAATTGTTGAAGATAAATACAAGTAAGGCACCTGGGGTGGATGGGATCTATCCAGTTCTATTAAAGGAGGCAGCAAAGGAAGTAAGCAAACCCTTAGCCATAATTATGAGAGCTTCTTTGGACTCAGGGGAGGTACCATAGACTGGAGATGTGCAAATGTGATCCCAATTCACAAAGGAAGATCAAAGGCTGACACAAGTGATTATAGACCTGTGAGTTTAACTTCTGTTCCTAGAAAATTAATGGAGGCACTGGTTAAAGAAGCACTGCAGGATCATCTAGACAAGACTTCAGTTATAGCTCAGACACAGCATGGTTTTGTTAAGGGGAAGTCTTGCCTGACCAATTTGATTGGATACTATGATGCAGTCACAAAAGAACTGGATGCAGGGAATAACTTTGATATTATATACTTGGATCTTAGAAAGGCTTTTGATACTGTTGCACATGGAAGACTGCTGCACAAATTGGAGGAGTGTGGCATTGGAGGCAAATTGCTGCTATGGATAAAGGGGTGGTTGAGGGGGAGAAGACTGAGAGTGGTAATCAATGGACACTGCTCATCATGGACTAATGTTATTAGTGGAGTCCCTCAGGGTTCAGTATTGGGTCCTTTATTGTTTTCTGTATTTATAAATGATATTGATGATGGTATATCAAGCTTAATGTCCAAGTTTGCAGATGATATGAAGGTTGGCAGGGTTGTCAAGGACACTACTGACACTATGCTACTGCAACAGGATCTGGAAAGGTTGAGCAGATGGGCTGAGAGGTGGCAAATGAAGTTTAACATTGACAAATGTAAAGTACTACATATGGGAAACAGTAACCCCAGAGCAACGTATCAACTCTGTGGTACTACACTGACAGTGGTAGAGAATGAAAGGGACCTGGGGGTGGTTGTGCAGGCAGATATGAAGTTTTCTGAGCAGTGCAGATGGGCTGCAAGAGTAGCTCATGGTGTATTGTCGATGATATATAGGAATTTTTCTAGCAGGGATAAGGAGGTGATTATTCCCTTGTATAAGGCAATAGTCAGGCCACACCTAGAGTACTGTATACAGGTCTGGAGGCCTCATTTCAAGAAGGATGTAGAGATGCTAGAACGAGTACAGAGAAGGGCAACAAGATTAGTGAATGGAACAAAGGGGTGCTCTTACGAAGAAAGGCTTTAGTTTTGTAAATTACAGTGTCTGGGGGACTAGGCACCAGCAAGGTGATCTGATAGAGGTGTATAAAGCCTTGAATGGTTTGAGCATGCTCAATGCTGATGGGATTCTTCCTCTTGCTCAGAATAATCACCTGAGAGGGCATAAATTCAAATTGAGAAAAGACAGATGTAGGATAGATGTAAGGAAATTTGCCATTAGCCAGCAGGTGGTTGGTTGGTGGAATAGACTTCCATCCTTTGTCGTGGGGGTTGATAGCCTAAATAAGTTTGAGGCTCAGCTGGACAGGTATTTCGAACGAACAGAGGGGTGAAGTGGAAGTGGTTATTTTTTATTTATTTATTTATTATTATTTGTTTATTTTTTTTTTGGCTGATGCTGCATAAGCTTGCTTTCTTGCATCAAATGCCTCTACTAATGCTAATGCTAAAAAGCCCAATAAACCGAAAAGTGCAAATTGTTTTTATTGTTGTATGGTCATGCCCTCCAGAAATGTGCTTTAGAAAAATGTCACAAAGACATTCAAAATTGGTTCTTATAACGGAACGTATGATAACGATGAAAGTGTAGTGCATTTTAGTGATTTGAATTGATAACTAATACAATTTACACTATAAAATTGACCATTTAGGGAGTTATATAGTGAAAATTTGATTTGAACTTCCGAAGTCGTGGAACGAATTACCAAAAAAACAATGTGTTACTGGGTTCACATTATGATATTTTCACGATATGATGGTGTCTCTGAAACAGATTAATATCGTAAAGCTGGGTACACTGTATTGTATAGCTATGCATGTGGTTTGAAATGCGGTATTAATGAATGTTTAACATTAATTTTTGCAATTAATGTTCATATTTTCAACTTTGTTGATACTTGATACTTTGAAAAAAAAACTCGTAAAGCGAAAACTCAAAGCAAGAACTGCCTGTATTATAAATTAAATAGCTGTATTTATGATTTATCTTACCTTATCTTGTTCTATTGGAAGACAGCATTCCAAGAGGATTTGCACAGCAGCACTTTCTTGAGCTGCAACTAAAGCAATTCTTAATTCTTCTCTTTCTTTCTCTCCTTCTAGCTGACCAGTCTTGTCTAATACAGGATGCTCCAATATGTGATGTGCAAGGTGTGATCGGGAAGCAGCCAAAAAGGCTCGGAGCATGTGAAGAATGATTTCAAGTAGGGGAGCACATCTACAAGAATTATTTTTAAAAAAAAATTAACTGAACATTAAACCATTTTACAAATTATAGATATAAATTTAAAATCACTATCATGAACAATTAATAAAACTACCCCTCCTCAACATAATCTTACAATCAATTAGTGGTTTTGTTTATACAAGGAATCTTACTAGTGAACATTATGATTATTACTCAGTAAAGTACAAGCACAATTCTCACTTTCTTAAATTTCATTATAAATGGCCTAAAAAGAAAACTTCAAAATTACGAACACTGTTTTTGGCTTAATTATCATTAGCTCATATAAAATTGGCATCAGATACAAGGAAAAAGTGCTTTTAGAATCTTACCTGAAAGTTCTTTCATCACACCGAAGGACATGAAGGGGATCAAGAATAATATCATCAAGACTCAAATTCCTTCTTGATATTGGAGCTCGATGATTAGATTGATGATTTGGATGAAGAGCATTCACTGTCATTACCCAAAGTTGGCGTGGAAAGATAGAATTTAATTTCCACCATACTTGCTTAGCTTTCTCCAAGATCTCACGTGGAATACTGTAATCTAATAATTGAGGCAAATGAGAAACAAACACATGAGCATAAGACCAGAACAAAGAAAGAGGTAAGGTTAAAAGGTGTTCCAAATGCGATAAGAGTTGCAAGGGACATGGTTTCACAAGAGCAAAATCTAGAGAGGCGGGGAAAAAAAAAACAGTCCATTTTTAGCAAACATTTTTCAGATGCATATGAACATTTTAAAAAACAGTAATAAAGCTAATATCTAATATAAGAACATATAAAATATTTAAAGAAATAAGGTATTGACTCTTACTACTAAGCTAGTAAAAAAAAAAAAAAAAAAAAAAAAAAAAAAAAAAAAACAGTATTTATGCTATTTTTTTACTAGTATTTGTAGTACAAGTCAGATAATTGATGTTTTTACAAGTTTAGCTTTGTACACTAAGTCTGTAGTATTTTATTAGCTTTGTAGCATTTTGTTTGTATTCAATGTATTGAATACAAACAAAATTCAACAGAACAATGTATTGTCTACTAAGCATAATTATCAGATTTGGACAAAAAATAAAACATAAATTTGGTAAACTAAAGAAATAGTAGTAGCAGCAAATGATGCAAGAAAGCAAACTTATATAGCATCAGCAAAAAAAAACCCCACACACTTCACCCATCCATACCTTCCAAGAATTTGTCTAGTTCTTCCTTTAATTTGTTCAAACCATCCACTGCCAAAACAACAGATGGAAGCCTGTTCCAACAATTAATCACCCGCTGGTTGAAGGCAAACTTCTGCACATCTAACCTGCAACCATCCTTCCTCAACTTGAATTTATCCACCCTCATGTGTATGCAAGAGGAAGAATGCCATTAACATTCAACTTACTCCATTCATTTAAGGCCTTACATGCCTCAATCAGATCACCCTGCAAGTGCCTAATCTCTAGATGCTTCAGTTTTGCAATTTGCAAAACTGAAGCCTTTCATCCATTCTAGCAGATCTACATCCATATCTAAAGTGAGGCCTCCAGATCTGTATACAGTACTCAAGATGTGTCCTAACCATGGCCTTGTACAAAGGGATAATCACCTTATCCCTGCTAGCAAAGTTTCTGTATATCATTGGCAAACTACAAATTTGGAATGTATAAATTACCCCCCCCCATGCAAAAAAAAAAAAAAAATTAATGGGCTGAATTCAGGTTGCCATATTCTCACCACCTTGCACAAAGACGTGACTCTCAACCAGCTAGTGAAGCACAGCATACAAACAACAATGAATGCAAGCAAAAAGATCATAACTCGCAGGAGAATCACTGGTGTCAATTCTACCATCAGTTACACAATAAACTATAATATACACAAACTGAAAACTCCAGTACTTTTGATAATAAATTCCAACTATATCATTTAGTTCATTAAGTAAACTTTAACAAGAGAATTTTTATTTGCAACATCCTGGCTAAAATTAACAATCACAAAGGATCTATGAATATTAATCTACAACTTTTTAAATACTCAGCTAAATACAAAAACAAGCTAATCCACATAATTAAGGCACTTAAGATTTTATTTACTATAATCAGATATTTATTAAGCAAAACAACTATTTGCAGAAACTGACTTGATTCCAGGAGCTTCCTCTAACATGTGCCAAAACCAGCTGACACCACCAACAATATAAATTACAGTATAATGGCTGGATTATGTTAGAAGCTTGTTAAACATTTTTCTTTTCTTTTCTTTTTTTTCTGATTTTTATTACCTACCTCAACTATTAGACCACACTATTTCAAAGTAAGTTACAGGATATGCAACTACTTTGAGAGCTTTTGAAATCTCTAATTTCACTGCAACAACTGCTTAACATACAAAAAAAAAAAAAAAAAAAAAAAAAAAACATATCTCAGACTCAGCAAAATAAGAGTCCAACACATCAGATATAGTGAAAGTGTTCACTCTCAATATCCAAACATATATTTGGATTAGGTTTAATTCTGAATATTATCCATAACAAAAAAATAAATAAAATAAGTTACATCAAGAAGAGTTGAACCAAGTGATCTGGTGGTAAAAATATAATTTACAGACTTTGAAACACTGTGTTGGGTTTCTGGACACTACATGGACATTTTCAGATCTTTCATGAGTTAGTTCAATTTCACATAGTCTTAAATGTATTTTCTATATATTTTCAAGCATTTGTTACAGAGATATTAATGATTTCATGGGGTTCTCTATTAGTGAATGCTAAACAAATAATGAAAATGAAATTCTTTCTGCCTCAACATTGGATACTGTAATTAAATGCTGTTCATTCAATTAACAATCCAAAAAGGAATGAATTTGCCAATCTAATTCAATATACACTATCTTCCAATATGTATTACTACATAAAAAAAGCACAATTAGAAAAAAAGAAATTTTTCATCCTGAGTATGACTTCAATGACATCAGTAACCCTCTGGGGATACTTCCTGCAAGTTTTTCGTTTCTAGGATTTGATGAAGCTTGCTCCACTCTCCTGTTACGCTGCAGCCAGTTCTCTGAACTAGGATATCTTGTTAGTATTAGAAGTGGCAAATAATGCAAGCTTATACAGCATCAGCCAAAAAAACCCATTGCTTCCCATATCATCTGTCCATCTCTTCTAACAGTTTGTCTAATTCTTCCTTGAATTAGACCAGCTTATTGATGTACAACACCAGATGGGAGTTTGTTGGAATAAACTCCCATCTGGTGTTTGTTCTAGTGTTTGAATGTTGTTCTGAAACATCTCAAAGGAGTTCAGAGCTCAGTGGATTCTTATCTGCATTCTGGGCTATAAATAGCGGGTTCACCACATTATTCCTTTAATAAGGCAATGGTCAGGCCATGCCTTGAGTACTGCATTCAGGTCTGGAGGCCTCAGTTTAGGAAGGATGTAGAATTGCTTGAGTGAGTACAGAGAAGGGCAACAAGATTGGTGAGGGGAACGAAGGAGCCCTCCTACCAAGAAAGGCTTAAGTTCTGCAAATTGCAGTGGCCGGAGACTAGGCACCTGTAAGGTGATCTGATTGAGGTATATAAATTTTGAATGAATGGGTTGAGCACACTGAATTCTGATGGGATTCTTCCACTTGCTCAGATTACAAATCTGAGGGGGCATAAATTCAAATTAAGGAAAGACAGTTGTAGAACAGATGTGCAGAAATTTGCCTTTAGCCAGCAGATGGCTAATTGCTGGAACAAACTTCCATATGTCATTGTGGAAGTTGATAGCTTAAATAAATTCAAGGAGGAACTGAACAAACTTTTAGAGGGAATGAATGTATGAAATTTTTTTTTTTTTTTTTTTTTGGCTGCTATATAAACTCATATGCTTGCTATTACTATTCTTTTATAACAACTGCTGTCATACTGATCCAAATACGGCTATCCCTCTCTAAAACGTAAAAATTCAGATGAGGCAGAATTGTACAGATTTTCACAAATGATGGTGGCATTCAAGTGCAGCTAATGAAAACCATGTAAAACAGGTCCAAAACCAACATGCAACCACCACTGAATTTCATTGTTTGGTGATGCAATACAATCTAAATGAAACTGTTCTTTGGGGCACACGACACTGTTATTATTATTGTTATTTTTTTTTTTTTAAGAACATTAGCAACTAAGGCCATATTGCTCCGGGATATGCGGTGGTCATTCCCTGACCTTTCCGCATCCTCCGTATTTGGTGGTGATGGGCTCGAACCCTGGTCTAATCAAGAAGCGTGTGCTACGCACTGCTGCTCCTTCCCATCTGGCTATGGAGGTGCCACTGGCACATGACACATCCAAATGCATCTATTTGATGCCTGTACTGCACAGAATGATTCATCACTCTGCATCATATTTTCTACTAGGGTAATCTTGATTCTCTTGTTCTTTGCACCCAGACAGGTGTGCACTGCTTGAATACAGTTTCAGCTTACACATAGCTGCATGAACAAGATAATCCATTCTATGAAGTGTTTATCTTGTGGTTGTTGGTTCTGCACTTATCCAAGTTCTGTCAACTGTGACAGCTGATAGTCAGCACATTAAGGATGTGCTTTGTAATTTCCTCTCATCACCTGTTTCAGCTATCAACATGCCCTGGGATCATTAATGGTGGCTTACACAGCTTGATTTGAATGGCTGCATTATCATGACACCAATAACCCTGATGATGTGATAATGCTATCTGTAAAAATTACATGCCAGTTATGTGACAATCTACTATGAAGGATGTAGATCATTTTCTCATCTCATTCTGTTCCCGTCAATTGCCACTGACAGACTTCTGATGATGTCTGCACCAGGTACAAGTATTACACTACTGTTGCTCTTAGGGGTGCTATACTGCAACAATACCCACTATCATGTCTCTTATGAAGTTGATATCACCTAACTGATAAAGATTTTTTTTTTCAATAGCAAAGGATTATTCAACCACCAATGAATTTCACTGTGGTGGTTGCATTGTTAATCCCCAAAACCAAGTGTCTCTATTTAATAGATAGGCCATTTCAATACATTACTAAGTGACAAAGCATTATTTTTAGATTCAACATGTTCTCAAATCAGAATGCTCAATTCTGTGAATTTTAGTATTCACTATCTTTTCATTGCAAAGATGCCATCATACACATGTACAAGGTGTGAATAAAAAGTTTGGGGACTATGTATATGGGTCTCCTTTGAAGTAGACTCTTTAACACTGCATACAATGATTCCAACACTTCTGCTGCTTCTGAAATCATTCCTGATAGAATTCTTTAGGAATTACTAATAGTTCCTGTATTGTTCTGAACAATTTCCTCAATCATTACAAATCCATGATTTTTCAGGGGGGGGATAAGATTGGGAAACAAAAAATCACGGGGAGCTAAATTCAGAGAGCACAGCAGATGGGGGGACCACAGTGACAGAGTGCTTTACAGAAATTCTTGAATGGAAAGCACCACGTGTACAGGAAATGTAATTATGTAAGTGCCAATTCCCTGAAGCCTACTTTTCTGGCTGTTTTCTATGAATATAATTGTGCAATTTTCATAAAACTGTTTTGCAGTATTCCTGGTTCACTGTTTGACCACAAGGAAGGGACAAATTCATAATGAACAATGCCCTGCAAGTCAAAAAATTCAATACGCATGATCTTCAGATTTCGATAAGATTGTCTTGTTTTTTTTTGGGTACAAGAAGAGCCTTGTAGAAGACAGAATCTTTCATTGAGAAGGCTAAGCCTTTGTTTCTAGGTCATAGCCATACACTCACAATTCGCCACCAGTAATGATGGGAAACAAAGTGTAGGTTAGCAGCTTGTTAATGAAGATCCTGACATATGAAAATTTGGCACTCTCTGATCATCAAAAGGAGTATGGGGCACAAACTAAGCTGAAATGAAAATGAATTGCATTCCCAAATCTTGTGTTAAAATTGATTGATACATTCCATAAGAAATATCAATGTCACTAGCAACTTTGGGAATAGTTAAACACCAATCGCTCCTGATTAGATCACAAATATGAGTAAATGAATGATTTGTTTTTAAAGTTGAAGAGTGGACAAAATGAGGATCATCTTCAATGGAGAAGAGGCCACTGAAAAGCCTTTGAATGACAGATAACAGCTTTTCCAAAGCTATTTTTAGCACTTTGTGGATTCCTGTTGCACTTTTCCCTAATTTGAAACAAAAGTTTATGCAAATTCTATGCTCAGCAATATCACTTATTTTAAAATGCGACAAAACATAAAACACTGTCTATTCAATTCCTGCTAATTCAGACCGACTGCAGATAAACTTGTGATCCAATATGTTACTATGTCCAGATGAGTCAACAAACACGTTGCAACAAGTCACATTTGCTGATTATTCTAAACATAGTAACCTTTCAAGCTGATCTGCAATTTGAGATACAAAGTCAATCCCCAAACTTTTCACTCACATCTTGTACAAGAATATTCGTGAAGTAGCACAGTCGAACTTGGTTATAATGAGCATGGAAATAATGAGCAAAAAGCCATAATGATTTTAATTTGCACATATTCCCATACAATCGCTCACTGTTGAAATTGCTAATAAAAATTACATTTAATATTAAATTGTTTCTTATTTTCATTTCGATGCCATATGCTTGCATTTCACTATGTACATAGTCATAATATTAAGGTAGATATAATACATACATTGACAAAATTTTAGACTAGTTTTTCTTATATATTTCATACTTTAGAACAGAACCCCTTTATTACTATGGGAGCCATAACTCAGTATTCGCGTTTTCGTTATTCGTGACATTTCTCAGGAACGTAACCCCCGCGAATAGCGGGGGTTTACTGTATACTTATATTATTTTTTTCTCTCTAATATTTATTTTGTTTTTCAAATGTCTTTTTATCAGGTTATTGAGAATTTAAAAAAAATAGGAGGTAGATTTAACTCATCACTGATATAAAGTGTTTGTTGTTTAATGGCCCAGGGGTTTCCGTATCTCCAATATCACTGATATAATGAGTAATGGTTATAACAAGGAAATTCTGTCAGTCCCTTGATGCTCGTTATAACCAAGCTCAACTGTATCATGTATAAGATAGTACAAATCAAGAAATAACCTAAAGTACACACTCGTGCTCCCAGAAAAATAAATAGGATATGAAGGTAGGAAGGTGATGTAGAGTGGTTATGGCACCATTACAAGAGACACCCTAAAACACTAAAGAAAAAGACTAAATTTTAGACTAGAGAAACAATGGATGGAAGATGTCAAAATAAAATCTAGAGTAAAACAGTTATACCTATGTACACAATCAGACTGATATTTTCTTCAAATTCCATTTTAATTCAACTTGTATTAATTCAGCTAAAATATAAACTTTTAATTTTGATACACAAATACATTTAAAAAAATTTAAGTGACTTCTTTTTTTAATTATCTAATATATACATACCTGTATTCAAGTTATGATGAAGTGATACAGCTTTTGTTCCCAAAAATTCTGAATTTCTTTTAACATTCATATCACTTTCTTCTGCAAGCCAGTCTTCTACTAAACATAAATGAGGAAAATGTGTGGCCAAGAGGGACAGAAGAGGAGAAAATAAGCCTGCAAACTGCTGTTGATCTCTCTGTGCTTGCTGGATGAGGTAAAAAATAGGCAACTGTGCGATGAACTGAGGAGAATAGCGTTTAACTTTTCGTCCTGAAGAAACAATAGTTTTCATATTGAAAAGTCTGGTATCTTCATACAAGAGCAAGTAGTAAAGCAGTAATAGTTGAGAGGTTAATGATTTTGGAAGTTCGTCAACTTCCATACTAATGGGAGTATTTCTGCCTGAATGGCAAGATGAAAATTCATCTTTATTTTGATCATGTGGCATAAACACAGAATTCCGAAACACTGTGAGAATTTCCTCTTCTGTAATAGGTTCATTTGTAGTGTCATGCGAACTTTTGGAGCTAGGCGTAAGAACAGAATTCACATACACCTCAATCAGGGGTGGAAGAACTGGATGCAGAGGAGGTACAGTACTACAAACTTGTTTATAAATCCAGTCTTTGATGGGTACCTGAACAAATATTAAAAGGAAAGCACAATCTGAAAAGTATATTTTAATTGCATTAAATGACTAAGATTTAATTGCATTAAATTTTGTTCAAAACATTCTAAAATGTCAGATATAATTATTCATATGCCTTTGCAACAAAGTGAATAATAAAGCAAAATTATAAATGGGACAACTAAGAAACATTATAGTTTTTTATAAATACCTTGGAAGCATTCCTCCAAAATAATGATGGATGGACTGATGGTTGGAAAGCCAGAAGACATATTTAACAATGATAGTAAATTTATATAGGTTCGATTTTTCAGGAACAATATATTAAAAAAGGTTCTTCCCAAGAACAGAAGGAGAGTGAATGAATAAAGAGGAAGAAGAAATGTTAGTTTGACGAGTTTGAAATTAGACCACAAATGTATACTAAAAGAGATAGAACTAGAGATGCCATTTCAAAAGTATCTGTAAAAAAGATAACAAAAACTGATCATTTGTATAACAGGTACTGGAGTCAGTTTGTGAAAGAAAAGATCAATGATTAAGCTGATTGCTCTCTTTCAGATAAAGCTGAAAACTGTTAGAGGTTTCCAAATATCCCCCCCCCCAGAAGTAGGTTATTCCAAATAAAGAAATGTGTTCTCATCTAGAAATCTTGGTGTTGATCTTAAGGCAGCTCTATGTTCATCTTATGACAATGCCATAGGTACTGCCATAAGATGGGCAGAAATGCTGCCACAAGGGGTGGCAGTATTTCAGACAGATGACTGCCTGAAGTACCATTTTGAATAGATTTTAATATTAATCGAACAAAAAAGGCTGCCTGAGTTGGGAATGAGCAACAAAAAAAAAATTTGTTACTATCTTTTATTTTATTCTTATTTTCATTTTAGTTTAAAAGGAATAAATTTGTCTTTAAAGAAATAAAATAATCCCTTCAAAGAGATTTTTTGAAGTTATTGATTTTGTATGTACACTGGTGTTAAAAGAAAGTGCATCACCTAGGAATTTCTTGATGGCATGTTACATTAATAACTAGCACATCAACAAATAGAAATATAAAAAAAAGATATTTATTAATATCTTTTGTTTATATTTATTACTCAGCTTTGCCTTAACATAGTTAAGGCAAAGCTAAGTAATAAATATAAACATTAAAGTTAAAGTTGACATTAAAGTTAACATAGTTAAGGCAAAGTTAAGTAATATTTGACAGGTGATAAGGCAAAATATTTGATAAGGCAAAGTTAAGTAATATTTGACAGGTGCTCTCAAAATATTCCAAAATGAGCATTTGCAATCTTTATACAACCGTTTTGGTAAACACGACAATTATGGCTGAAATGTTATCAGAAGCCCTCAATTTGCTTCAGTTTATCATTTTAAATGGAAAACAAAATGAAAAGTTCACCAGGTGCAAACTAATATTTAGTTGAACCACCTCTGGCCCTGATGACGGCAGCACACAGTCGAGGCATTGAAAAGATAAATTTCTGAAGATAATCAACTGATAGTTTGTGGTTTCAAACACGAATTATGGCTTCCTGAAGTTCTAAAAGGGTCTTTGTTTTCTTTCTGGCAACTGCAGATTCCACACGATGCCAACAGTTCTCTACAGGATTCAGGTCCGGGCTGTTTCCTGGCCAGCTAAGAGTTGTAATGGACCGTTCTTCCAACCATTTTTTCACCTGTAACAAATGTAAACACATTACTGTCGAACCGCTAATGCAGAAATGAAGCTAAAGTAACTACAGAAGTGCCTACTTACACTTTTTGCCTGATGACAAGGAGCAGTCATCCTGAAAGATGCAGTTACTTGGAAGGTTGAAATGGTCTCTAATGGTTGGCAGCAATTTGCCTTCCAATATAGCCAGGGTATCTATTGGCATTTACAGAACCTTTTATAAACTACAGGTGACCTAATCCACGATACGAAATGCAGCCCCCATATCATTGGGCTGGTAGGGAATTTCACTGTACACACCATACAGTCTGGATGGTATTCTTCACCACATCTACGGCGAATTGTTTGTCTCCCATCAGAGCCATGCAAGTTGAATTTCTTCTCATCCGAGAAAATACCTGACTTCCACTGCTTGGGGGTCCATTTGACATGCTCCTTACACTAAATTAAGCGAGCCTTTTTCATTTTTTGTGTGAGGAGGGACTTCATCTTAGGACGATGGGCTACAAGTCCATTTTTGAAGAGGCATCTTCTGACTGTTACTGCACTTGCTACCACTCCTGTACGTTCTTCCCATTCTCCTTTCAGAAGAAGAAGCTTTACGGTTTTTAAGGCATAAGTGCTTCAAAACACGGTCCCGTTTTGGCGTAGAGACTCGTTTGCATCTGGTTTCTTTTTTTACTGTATTATTGGGGAATGCTGACCTGTTAGATGTACTTACAATGGAAAAAATTAAATAAGTGCCTGAAAAATAAAAGCAGATTAAATAAAATAAAATACTACAAATAGTACTTAATGCTATAGATCCTAAGATTTTAACTTCTTCATCAAGGGTCAGTAGCCAAAACCAAAGGAAGTACAGCAAGAAGTAAGGCCTCTGATTCTGATATGAAATACATGTAGCAAGCGGAAAAAAGTGAGTTGACATATATATCATAGCTGACTCAACAGAGACCAAATTGAAAAGGTTTGTTTGTTATTTGGCTTTTAGTATTAGCAACTAAGGCCATATTGCTCCGGGGATATGCGGTGGTCATTCCCTGACCTTTCCGCATCCTCCTGACCTTTGTTGGTCATGGGTTCGAACCCCGGTCTAATCAAGAAGTGTGTGCTACGCACTGCTGCTCCTGCCCACCTGGCTACGGAGGCACCTAAATGAAAAGGAATATGAAACAAATCAAATATAATTAGAATTAAAAGTAAAATGCAAAAATCAAGATAAAATTAATTCCAATAAAAGTAAAATTGAATAAAATAGCAAGCAGCCCTAAGTGAATTTAAACAAAGGAAATGTACTATGAAGACGAAAGGAACTAGTCAGAGTAGAACAACTTACTGTGGTGCCAGGCAGGACCTGGTGAAATGGGTTGATGTCAGTGAATGCCAAAAAGGCTGTATCGGTGACCAAAGAAGTTAGCAAATTAGTTCCCAGGATATTTATAACATGTGAAGTAACCCCAAGTATAGGGGGGGGGGAGAAGGTGTAAATAGGTTAAAGTAAACTTTACCCAAGTGACAGGGGATTTAGCAATTAAACAAATGAAGCATATCGACCAGTATAGGGGAGAAATCCATAACTTACAAAGTAGCATTAAAAGACTCTAAACTTTGTCAGAGATGAAAAAATGAGAGATAGCAGAAAAATAGCATCTCGAATATTGCTTTCAGTCAGCTTAATTGCGCATGAGAAATAAATAATATAGAGTCTAAGAACAGTAAAAAGCCATTGGAAGAAAGGGACAGTAGTGTTTGGGCAGTCTGGGGTTGTAAAACCTGTACCAATAGTAGGTCCCTGGACATAGGTCTAGGCATATGCCTCATGTGCTTAAGTCAGTAATGATATTGTATTATAAAAAATACATAAACCTAAACAATTCCAAAAAAAAAAAAAAAAAACTAACAAAATATAATACCCCCATAGTTAGCCAATCGGTGGGCACAAGTTTTCTAGACTGTGAGACACCAAAGACACTAGGGGATATTGACTGTACATTATATACAAGCCTGAATGTAAAAGGATATCAACCTGCTATTATATTGTTAATATCAATATGATTGTCAATCAACTTTTTATATTTTATGATATTTAGTGCTTTCTTAAATAGATGGTAAAGGAAGGCCAAAGGGAAATTATTACCAAGTAATTTATTATGGAGAATTTTGATATTATCTAAAAAGAGATTGTTCTTATTATATATACAGGCAATCCTGATGCATTGAGAGAGTGTTACATTTGAATGCACTTTTTTGATGTTGGAGTGCCAATCGGTGAAGTTGACCACATTAAAGTTATCTCTTTTTGTTATATATGTTAATTGCAGTATGTGGGCTGTTGATGTTAATGTCAAGGTCTAAGTAATTAGTTGAATAGTCATTGTGATTTGTTCTTTCCAGAGTGAGTTCTGGTAACCAGAACTTTCCAGAACTCACTCTGGAAAGAACAACAAAAAATGACTATTCAGCTAATTACTTAGACCTTGACATTAACATCAACAGCCCACATACTGCAATTAACATATATAACATATAACAAGAGAGATGCCTTTAACTTTAATGTGGTCAACTTCACCCATTGGCATTCCGACATCTCAAAAAAAGTGCATTCGAATATAACACTCTCTCTCTCTCTCTCTCTCTCTCTCTCTCTCTCTCTCTCTCTCTCTCTCTCTCTCTCTCTCAATGCATCAGGATTTCCACCACATGTAATAACAACAATCTCTTTTTAGATAATATCAAAATTCTCCATAATAAACTACTTGGTAATAATTTCTCTTCAGCCTTCCTTTACCAGCATTTTAAGAAAGCACTAAATGTCATAAAATATAATTTAAAAAGTTGATTGACAACCATATTGATATTTGTTTTTTTTTTTCTTTTTTATGAAAACCCCAAACACAAGTGGTATTAGAACCTATAGTACTTAGTACCGTGCTTGGGTAGGAGGTTGAGAAGACGACAGAAGATATTTGTTGACATTAGACTTGAACTTCTGTAGACTGTAATTTTCAGGAAAGACATATGTTGTTGTTATTTGGTTTTTAGGAGCATTAGCAACTAAGGCCATATTGCTCCAGGGATATGCGGTGGTCATTCCCTGACCTTTCCGCATCCTCCGTATTTGGTGTTCATGGGCTCGAACCCCAGTCTAATCAAGAAGCGTGTGCTATGCACTGCTGCTCCTGCCCACCTGGTTACAGAGGTGCTGAAAAACATACGAACGAAGATTGTTCCAGAAAACGGCAGTTGAATGAATAAACGAGGAAGATGAAAAGTTGGTTCTGTGAGTTTGAAGTTGGACCGTAAATGGATATTGGCGACACGTGTTCAGATTGTTTTGGAAGAGAGAAAGAGAGAGCGAGAATTATAGAAGCCAATTCAGAAGAACAGTGCCCATGGAAGTATCTGTAGAAAAGGTATGCAGCAGAAGCAGTATATCTATGAGACAGCAAGTGCAGAGAGACTGTTAGAGATGAATCTTTAATTAACTTAACTGCCCTCTTCTGAATGGAATCTAGAAGCCTGAGAGAGGTTTTGGGGGCACCGCCCCAGTTGCAGGAACAATATTCCATGGTAAGGCAGATTTGAGATTTGTATAGAGTGAAAAGTAACGCGAATTTGTATGTGCTTGTGCCAAGAGAGATTAGAAGTTAGGGTAATCCCCAAAAAGATATACCAACTTGCCTAGAAATCGGAGTGTCACCAAAGATAAGTACAGAAGCAGGAGAATCCTTTTTTGCGAGATATAAGACAGGACTGAGTTTTAGAAGGATTGAAATCAACTAAGTTGTCTTTGCCCCACTGGAGAATTACCTGGAGACAGGCATTTAAGGAATTGGTAGCTGATATTCGAGAAGTTGAAGCTGATTGAGCAGGGCAAGGTTTCTCAAAATGGAAAGTGGAATGCAATGTGCTATCATTGGCAAAACTATGGATAGGATTTCCAGCCAATGGAAGAAGATCATTAATATACAAGAGGAAAAGAACTGAACCTTGAGGGACACCAACATTAGTGGAGAAGTTAGAAGACAGAGAGCCATTTACCATCACCCTCAGTGACTGATCAGAGAGAAAAGAGATATTAACAATATAATAGCAGGTTGATATCCTTTTACATTCAGGCTTGTATAAAACGTACAGTCAATATCCCCTGGCCTCTTTGGTGTCTCACAGTCTAGAAAACTTGTGCCCGCTGATTGGCTTTTGCAACCCCAGACAGCCCGAGCACTACTGTATTCCCCTTCTTCCAATGGCTTTTTACTGTTCTTAGACTCTATATTATTTATTTCTCGTGCGCAATTAAGCTGACCGAAAGCAATATTCGAGATGCTATTTTTCTGCTATCTCTCACTTTTTTTCATCTCTGACAAAGTTTAGAGTCTTTTAATGCTACTTTGTAAGTTATGGATTTCTGCCCTATACCAGTCGATATGCCTCATTTGTTTAATTGCCAACTGCTCTGTCACTCAGGTAAAGTTTACTTTGACCTATTTAACACCTTCTCCCCCCATACTCGGGGGAGAAGGTTACTTCAACATGTTATAAATATGCTGGGAACTAATTTGCTAACTTCTTTGGTCACCGATACAGCCTTGTTGATGTTCACTTCCCTCAGCCCATTTCACTGGCTCCTGCCTGGCAACACGGTAAGTTGCATTACTTTGACTATATCCTTTCATCTTCATAATACATTTCCTTTATTTAAGTTCACTTAGGCCTGCGTGCTATTTTATTCAATTTTACTTTTATTGGAATTAATTTTATTTTGATTTTTGCATTTTACTTTTAATTTTAATTATATTTGATTTGTTTCTTATTCCTTTTCATTTTGGTCTCTGTCAGGTTGGCTATGACATATACAATAACTCACTTTTTTCTGCTTGCTATGTATATTTCATATCAGAGACAGAGGCCTTACTTCTTGCTGTATTTCCTTTGATTTTGGCTGCTGACCCTTGATGAAGAAGTTAAAATCTTAGGATCTATAGCATTAAGTACTATTTGTAGTATTTTATTTGATTTAATCTGCTTTTATTTTTCAGGCACTTATTTAATTTTTTCCATTGTAAGTACATCTGACAGGTCAGCATTCTCCACTCATACTCTATTCTACTTATTTACATTCCATTATGGTTGCTGGGTATTTCTGCTAATACTAGCAGTGCCCTGGGTCCATAAACCATCCCCTATATAATAATCTATCATTCTTTTTTAGCCGTTAATTTTTACTAGAACTAATTATTATTTATACATTATATATATATATATATATATTTTTTTTTTTTTTCTTACTTTTCTGTTTCAAATTTTAGCTTACTGCTATATAGTTTATTTGGAGATAGTAAAGAATTTTACTGATTTAACTGCAATCAACTGTACAATGGTATTTTAAAGACATGTTACATTTAATTAGTTTTATTAAAATTTGCTCAATAAATTCCACTAAAATGTGACATGCAATGTCATGTCATAATTTAATGGGATGAAAATAAAGTCTACTGAGATATTTAAAATAATGTGAATTAGAAGTATGAAGGAATGTCTGATTTATTTTGTAGTTATGCTTGTTCTATTAGTTTCCTTGTTTTGTTATTCACTGAAGTTGTGTGAGGAGAAATGCAAAAGTGATGTACATAATGAAATGTGATATACCATACTGAAGCAGAAATATAACTAACTCCTTGACAAAGTACAGCTTCAACTACAATCACACACAATAACATTCCACTATTACAAACACCTTTCAGGCAGAAAAGTGGCAGTAAGATTACTTGTTAGCTGATACAAAACTCTCTTACAGTGCTATCATTTGATCTATTATCTCGACAGAGGTAATAGACCAAACCTATCATTAAGTTTGGTCTATTACCTCGAAGTAAATAATATACCTTTAAATGGAAGGAATGCCATACTAAGACCCACTAATATTCATTGATATTATTTACACACTGTATGGAGTGTCAGAAATGGCAAACTCACACCTAATCGGCACTTCATCAGTGGGGAGTCAGGTA